>NW_027667537.1:0-160000 GCF_963924665.1 Micromys minutus
TTCCCCTTATTTTGGAGTAAAAATGAAGAAATTTCCCTTTTTTATGGCAAAAAGAAATGCATTCTTCTTATTTTCAGGCAAAAAGGTTGAAATTCCTCGTATTTTGGAGCAAAATTGCAGAAATTCCCCTATTTGTGGGGAAAAAAGGCAGAAATTTCCTATATATTGTGGGAAAATTACAGAAATTCACCTTATTTTGGGGCAAAACACAGAAATTCCACTTATTTTGGGGCAAAATTTCAGAAATTTCCCTTATTTTGGGGCAAAATTGCAGAATGTTCACTTATTTTGGGGCAAAATTGCATAAATTTCACTTATTTCAGAAAAAAAAAAGCAGAATTTATCTTATTTCGGGGCAAAATGGCAGAAATTTCTCATATTTTGTGGCAAAAAAGCAGAAATTCCTATTATTTTGAAGCAAAAATGAAGAAATTTCCCTTTTTTATTCCAAAAAGGAGTGCATTCTTCTTATTTTCGGGCAAAAAGGCAGAAATTCACCGTATTTTATAGCAAAATTGCAGAAATTCCCCGAATTGTGGGGCAAAAATGCAGAAATTCCCCGAATTGTGGGGCAAAAATGCAGAAATTCGCTATATGTTGGGTCAAAAAGACAGAAATTCTCTTTATTTTGGGGCAAAACTCAGAAATTCCACTTATTTTGTGGCAAAATTCCAGAAATTTCCTTTCTTTTGGGGCAAAAAGGCAGAAATTCCTAATATTTTGTAGCAAAAATGCCGAAATTCCCCTTATTTTGAGGTAAAAATGCTGAAATTCCCTTTATTTGGGGGCAAAAATTCAGAAATTTCCATTATTTTGGGGCAAAATTGCAGAAATTTCACTTACTTCAAAGTAATATGTCAGAAATTTTATTTATTTTGGGGCAAAAAAGACAGAAATTCTTTTTGTTTTGGGAGAGAAATACAGAAATTCCAATTATTTAGTGGCAAAAAGCAGAAATTCCCCTTATTTTGGAGCAAAAATTAAGAAATTTCCCTTTTTATGGCAAAAAGGTATGCATTTTTCTTATTTTCGGGCAAAAAGGCAGAAATTCCTCGTATTTTAGAGCAAAATTGCAGAAATTCCCCTAATTGTGGGGCAAAAAGTCAGAAATTCACTATATGTTGGGGCAAAAAGGCAGAAATTCTCCTTACTTTGGGGCAAAACTCAGAAATTCCACTTATTTTGGGGGCAAAATTCCAGAAATTTCCCTTTATTTTGGAGCAAAAAGGCAGAAATTCCTAATATTTTGTGGCAAAAATGCAGAAATTCCCCTTATTTTGAGGTAAAAAGGCTGAAATTCCCCTTATTTGGGGGCAAAAAAGCAGAAATTTTCTGTTATTTTGGGGCAAAATTGCAGAAATTTCACTTATTTCAGGGTAATAATCAGAAATATTCTTTATTATGGGGCAAAATGGACAGAAATTCCCTTTGTTTTGGGGGAAAAAGACAGAAATTCTGCTTATTTAGAAGCAAAAAAGCAGAAATTCCCATTATTTTGGAACAAAAATGAAGAAATTTACCTTTTTTATGGCAAAAAGTTATGCATTCTTCTTATTTTCCAGCCAAAAGGCAGAAATTTTCCGTATTTTGGAGCAAAATTGCAGTAATTCCCCTAATTGTGGGGCAAAAAGGCAGAAATTCCCTATATGTTGCGGCAAAAAGACAGAAATTCTCCTTATTTTGGGGCAAAACTCAGAAATTCCCCTTATTTTGGGGCAAAATTCCAGAAATTTCTTTTATTTTGTGGCAAAATTGCAGAAATTTCACTTATTTTGGGGCAAAATTGCAGAAATTTCACTTATTTCAGAAAAAAAAAGCAGAAATTTTCTTATTTTGGGGCAAAAAGGCAGAAATTTCTTTTATCTTGGTACAAAATTGCAGAAATTTTTCTTATTTTGGGTCAAAAAGGCAGAAATTTCTCATATTTTGGGGAAAAAATGCAGAATTTCCCATTATCTTGAGGTAAAAAGGCTGAAATTCCCCTTATTTGGGGGCAAAAAGGCAGAAATTTCCCTTATTTTGGGGCAAAATTTCAGAAATTTCACTTATTTCAGGGTAATAAGTCAGAAATTTTCCTTATTTTAGGGCAAAAAAGACAGAAATTCCCTTTGTTTTTAGGGGAAAAAGACAGAAATTCCACATTTTTGGAGGCAAAAAAGCAGAAATTCCTTTTATTTTGGAGCAAAAATGAATTTTTCTTTTTTGTGGCAAAAGGTATACATTCTCCTTATTTTCAGGCTAAAAAGCAGAAATTCCCTTTATTTTTGAGCAAAATTGCAGAAATTCCCTTAATTGTGGGGCAAAAAGGCAGAAATTGCCTATATGTTGGGGCAAAAAGACAGAAATTCTCCTTATTTTGGGGCAAAACTCAGAAATTGCACGTATTTTGGGGCAAAATTCCAGAAATTTCCCTAATTTTGGGGCAAAATTGCAGAAATTTCAGTCATTTTGGGGCAAAATTGCAGAAATTTCACTTATTTCAGAGAAAAAAACAGAAATTTTCCTTATTTTGTGCAAAATGCAGAAATTCCTAATATTTTGTGGCAAAAATGCAGAAATTCCCCTTATTTTGAGGTAAAAAGGCTGAAATTCCCCTTATTTGGGGGCAAAAAGGCAGAAATTTCTCTTATTTTGGGGCAAAATTGCAGAAATTTCACTTATTTCAGGGTAATAAGTCAGAAATTTTCCTTATTTTGGAGCAAAAAAGACAGAAATTCTCTATGTTTTGCGGGAAATAGACAGAAATTCCACTTATTTAGAGGCAAAAAAGCAGAAATTCCCCTTATTTTGGAGCAAAATTGCAGAAATTTCCCTTTTTTATGGCAAAAGGTATGCATTCTTTTTATTTTTGGGCAAAAAGGCAGAAATTCCCTGTAATTTGGAGCAAAATTTCAGAAATTCCCATAATTGTGGGGCAAAAAGTCAGAAATTCCCTATATTTTGGGGCAAAAATCAGAAATTCTCTATATTTTGGGGCAAAACTCAGAAATTCCACTTATTTTGGAGCACAATTCCAGAAATTTCTTTTATTTTGTGTCAAAATTGCAGAAATTTCACTTATTTTGGGGCAAAATTGCAGAAATTTCACTTATTTCATGGAAAAAAGAAGAAATTTTCTTTTTTTTGAGGCAAAAAGTCAGAAATTTCCCATATTTTGGTGCAAAAATGCAGAAATTCCCCTTATTTTGAGGTAAAAAGGCTGAAATTTCCCGTATTTGGGGGCAAAAAGGCAGAAATTTCCCTTATTTTGGGGCAAAATTGCAGAAATTTCACTTATTTCAGAAAAAAAGCAGAAATTTTCTTATTTTGGGGCAAAAAGGCAGAAATTTTTTTATTTTGGTACAAAATTGCAGAAATTTTTCTTATTTTGGGGCCAAAAGGCAGAAATTTCCCATATTTTGGGGCAAAAATGCAGAAATTCCCCTTATTTTGAGGGAAATAGGCTAAAATTTCCCTTACTTGGAGGCAAAAAGGCAGAAATTTCTCTTATTTTGGGGCAAAATTGCAGAAACATCACTTATTTCAGGGTAATAATTCAGAAATTTTCCCTATTTTGGGGCAAAAAGACAGAAATTCCCTTTGTTTTGGGGAAAAAAGACATAAATTCCACTTATTTAAAGGCAAAAATGCAGAAATTGCCCTTAGATTGGAGCAAATTTTCAGATATTTCCCTTTTTTATGGCAAAAAGGTATGCATTCTTTTTATTTTCGGGCAAAAAGGCAGAAATTCCTCGTATTTTGGAGCAAAATTTCAGAAATTCCCCTAATTGTGGGGCAAAAAGGCAGAAATTCCCTATATGTTGGGGCAAAAAGACAGAAATTTCCCTTATTTTGGGGCAAAATTGCACAAATTTCACTTATTTTGGGGCAAATTGCAGAAATTTAACTTATTTCAAGGATAAAATGAAGAATTTTTCTTATTTGGAGGCAAAAACGTAGAAATTTCTTTTATTTTGGTACAAAATTGCAGAAATTTTTCTTATTTTGGGGAAAAAGGCAGAAATTTCCCATATTTTAGGGCAAAAATGCAGAAATTATTTTTATTTTGAGGTAAAAAGGCTGAAATTCCTATTATTTGGGGGCAAAAAGTAAGAAATTCCCATTATTTTGGTGCCAAAAGCAGACATTTCCCTTGTTTTTGGGAAAAATTTTAGAAATTTAACTTATTTCAGGGCAAAAAGTCAGAAATTTTCCTTATTTTGGGGCAGAAAGGCAGAAATTCCTAATATTTTGTGGCAAAATGCAGAAATTCCCCTTATTTTGAGGTAAAAAGACTGAAATTCCCCTTATTTGGGGGCAAAAAGTCAGAAATTTCCCTTATTTTGGGGCAAAATTGCAGAAATTTCACTTACTTCAAAGTAATAAGTCTGAAATTTTTTTTATTTTGGGGTAAAAAAGACAGAAATTCCTTTTGTTTTTGGGGAGAAAGACAGAAATTCCACTTATTTAGAGGCAAAAAAGCAGAAATTAACCTTATTTTGGGGCAAAAATGAAGAAATTTCCATTTTTTATGGCATAAAGGTATGCATTCTTATTATTTTCGGGCAAAAAGGCAGAAATTCCCCGTATTTTGGAGCAAAATTGCAGAAATTCCCCTAATTGTGGGGCAAAGAGGCAGAAATTTTCTATATGTTGGGGCAAAAAGACAGAAATTCTCCTTATTGTGGGGCAAAACTCAGAAATTTCACTTATTTTGGGGCAAAATTGCAGAAATTTCACTTATTTCAGAAAAAAAGCAGAAATTTTCTTATTTTCGGGCAAAAAGGCAGAAATTTCTTTTATTTTGGTACAAAATTGCAGAAATTTTTCTTATTTTGGGGCAAAAAGGCAAAGATTTCCCATATTTTAGGGCAAAAATGCAGAAATTCCCCTTATTTTGAGGTAAAAAGGCTGAAATTCCCATTATTTGGGGGCAAAAAGGCAGAGATTTCTATAATTTTGGTACAAAATTGCAGAAATTTTTCTTATTTTGGGCAAAAAAGCAGAAATTTCCCATATTTTGGGGCTAAAATGCAGAAATTCCCATTATTTTGAGGTTAAATGGCTGAAATTCCCTTTATTTGGGGGCAAAAAGTAAGAAATTCCCCTTATTTTGGGGCAAAAAGCAGACATTTCCCATATTTTGGGGAAAAATTTTAGAAATTTAACTTATTTCAGGGCAAAAAGTCAGAAATTTTTCTTATTTTGGGGCACAAAGGCAGAAATTCCTAATATTTTGTGGCAAAAATGCAGAAATTCCTTTTATTTTGAGGTAAAAAGGCTGAAATTCCCCTTATTTGGGGGCAAAAAGGCAGAAATTTCCCTTATTTTGGGGCAAAATTGAAGAAATTTCACTAATTTCAGGGTAATAAGTCAGAAATTTTTCTTATTTTGTAGCAAAAAGACAAAAATTCCCTTTGTTTTGTGGGGAAAAGACAGAAATTTTACTTATTTAGAGGCAAAAATGCAGAAATTCCCCTTATTTTGGAGCAAAAATTAGGAGATTTCCCTTTTTTATGGCAAAAAGGTATGCATTCCTCTTATTTTCAGGCAAAAAGGCAGAAATTTCCCGTATTTTGGAGCAAAATTGAAGAAATTCCTCTAATTTTGGGGCAAAATGGCAGAAATTCCCTATATGTTGGGGCAAAAAGACAGAAATTCCCCTTATTTTGGAGCAAAAATGAAGAAATTTCCCTTTTTTATGGCAAAAAGGTATGCATTCCTCTTATTTTCAGGCAAAAAGGCAGAAATTCCCTGTATTTTGGAGCAAAATTGAAGAAATTCTCCTAATTGTGGGGCAAAAAGGCAGAAATTCCCTATATGTTGGGGCAAAAAGACAGAAATTCTCCTTATTTAGGAGAAAAACTCAGAAATTTCAATTATTTTGAGGCAAAATTGCAGAAATTTCACTTATTTCAGAAAAAAAGCAGAAATTTTCTTATTTTGGGGCAAAAAAGCAGAAATTTCTTTTATTTTGGTACAAAATTGCAGAAATTTTTCTTATTTTGGTGCAAAAAGGCAGAAATTTCCCATATTTTGGGGCAAAAATGCAGAAATTCCCTTTATGTTGAGGTAAAAATGCTGAAATTCTCCTTATTTGGGGGCAAAAAGGCAGAAATTTCTCTTATTTTGAGGCAAAATTGCAGAAATTTCACTTATTTCAGGGTAATAAGTCAGAAATTTTTTTTTTATTTTGGGACAAAAAAGACAGAAATTCCCTTTGATTTGGGGAGAAAAGAGAGTAATTCCAATTATTTAGAGGCAAAAAAGCAGAAATTCCCCTTATTGTGGAGCAAAATTGCAGAAATTTCCCTATTTTGTGGCAAAAAGGTATGCATTCTTCTTATTTTGGACACAAAGGCAGAAATTCCCTGTATTTTGGGGCAAAATTGCAGAAATTCCCCTAATTGTGGGGCAAAAAGGCAGAAATCCCCTATATGTTGGGGCAAAAAGACAGAAATTCTCATTATTTTGGGGCAAAACTCAGAAATTCCACTTATTTTGGGGCAAAATTCCAGAAATTTCCCTTATTTTGGGGCAAAATTGCAGAAATTTCACTTATTTTGGGGCAAATTGCAGAAATTTCACTTATTTCAAGGATAAAATGAAGAATTTTTCTTATTTGGAGGCAAAAACGTAGAAATTTCTTTTATTTTGGTACAAAATTGCAGAAATTTTTCTTATTTTGGGCAAAAAGGCAGAAATTTCCCATATTTTGGGGCAAAAATGCAGAAATTCCTTTTATTTTGAGGTAAAAAGGCTGAAATTCCTATTATTTGGGGGCAAAAAGTAAGAAATTCCCATTATTTTGGTGCCAAAAGTAGATATTTCTCTTGTTTTTGGGAAAAATTTTAGAAATTTAACTTATTTCAGGGCAAAAAGTCAGAAATTTTCCCTATTTTGGGGCAGAAAGGCAGAAATTCCTAATATTTTGTGGCAAAATGCAGAAATTCCCCTTATTTTGAGGTAAAAAGGCTGAAATTCCCCTTATTTGGGGGCAAAAAGTCAGAAATTTCCCTTATTTTGGGGCAAAATTGCAGAAATTTCACTTACTTCAAAGTAATAAGTCAGAAATTTTTCTTATTTTGGGGTAAAAAAGACAGAAATTCCTTTTGTTTTGGGGGAGAAAGACAGAAATTCCTCTTATTTAGAGGCAAAAATGCAGAAATTCCACTTATTTTGGAGCAAAAATGAAGAAATTTCCATTTTTTATGGCAAAAAGGTATGCATTCTTCTTATTTTCGGGCAAAAAGGCAGAAATTCCCCGTATTTTGGAGCAAAATTGCAGAAATTCCCCTAATTGTGGGGCAAAGAGGCAGAAATTTTCTATATGTTGGGGCAAAAAGACAGAAATTCTCCTTATTGTGGGGCAAAACTCAGAAATTTCACTTATTTTGGGGCAAAATTGCAGAAATTTCACTTATTTCAGAAAAAAGAAGAAATTTTCTTATTTTGGGTCAAAAAGGCAGAAATTTCTTTTATTTTGGTACAAAATTGCAGAAATTTTTCTTATTTTGGGGCAAAAAGGCAGAAATTCCTAATATTTTGTGGCAAAAAAGCAGAAATTCCCCTTATTTTGAGGTAAAAAGGCTGAAATTCCCCTTATTTGGGGGCAAAAGCAGAAATTTCTTTTATTTTGGTACAAAATTGCAGAAATTTTTCTTATTTTGGGCAAAATGCAGAAATTTCCCATATTTTGGGTAAAAATGCAGAAATTCCCATTATTTTAAGGTAAAAAGGCTGAAATTCCCCTTATTTGGGGGCAAAAAGTAAGAAATTCCTTTTATTTTGTGGCAAAAAGCAGACATTTCCCTTATTTTGGGGAAAATTTTAGAAATTTATCTCATTTCAGGGCAAAAAGTCAGAAATTTTCCTTATTTTGAGGCAGAAAGGCAGAAATTTCTAATATTTTGTGGCAAAAATGCAGAAATTCCCCTTATTTTGAGGCAAAAAGGCTGAAATTCCCCTTATTTGGGGGAAAAAAGGCAGAAATTTCCTTTATTTTGGGGCAAAATTGCAGAAATTTCACTTATTTCAGGATAATAAGTCAAAAATTTTTCTTATTTTGCGGCAAAAAAGACAGAAATTCCCATTGTTTTGTGGGAAAAAGACAGAAATTTTACTTATTTCGAGGCAATAAAGCAGAAATTCCCCATATTTTGGAGCAGAAATGAAGAATTTTATCTTTTTTATGGCAAAAAGGAATGCATTCTTCTTATTTTCAGGCAAAAAGGCAGAAATTCCCCGTATTTTGCAGCAAAATTGCAGAAATTCCTCTAATTGTGGGGCAAAAATGCAGAAATTCCCTATATGTTTGGGCAAAAAGACAGAAATTCTCCTTATTTTGGGGTAAAACTCTAAAATTCCACTTATTTTGGGGCAAAATTCCAGAAATTTCCCTTATTTTGGGGCAAAATTGCAGAAATTTCACTTATATTGGGGCAAAATTGCAGAAATTTCACTTATTTCAGGGAAAAAAATTAGAATTTTTCTTATTGTGGGGCAAAAAGGCAGAAATTTCTCATATGTTGTGGCAAAAATGCAGAAATTCCCCTTATTTTGAGGTAAAAAGGCTTAAAATCCTCTTATTTGGGAGCAAAAATGCAGAAATTTCCCTTATTTTGGGGTAAAATTGCAGAAATTTCACTTATTTCAGGGTAATAAGTCAGAAATTTTTCTTGTTTTGGGGCAAAAAATACAGAAATTCCCTTTGTTTTGGGGGAAAAAGACAGAAATTCCACTTATTTTGAGGCAAAAAAGCAGAAATTCCCCTTATTTTGGAGCAAAAATGAAGAAATTTCCCTTTTTTATGGCAAAAAGGTATGCATTCTTCTTATTTTCAGACAAAAAGGAAGAAATTTCCTGTATTTTGGAGCAAAATTGCAGAAATTCCCCTAAATGTGGGGCCAAAAGGCAGAAATTCCCTATATGTTGGGGCCAAAAGACAGAATTTCTCCTTATTTTGGGGCAAAACTCAGAAATTTCACATATTTTGGGGCAAAATTCCAGAAATTATTCTTATTTTGGAGAAAAATAGCAGAAATTTCACTTATTTTGGGGCAAAATTGCAAAAATTTCTCTTATTTTGGGGCAAAATTGCAGAAATTTCACTTATTTCAGGGAAAAAAAGCAGAAATTTTCTTATTTTGGGGCAAAAAGGCAGAAATTTCTCATATTTTGTGGCAAAAATGCAGAAATTCCCCTTATTTTGAGGTAAAAAACCTGGAATTCCCCTTATTTGGGTGCAAAAAGGCAGAAATTTCTCTTATTTCAGAAAAAAAAAGCAGAAATTTTCTTATTTTGGGGCAAAAAGGCAGAAATTTCTTTTATCTTGGTACAAAATTGCAGAAATTTTTCTTATTTTGGGTCAAAAAGGCAGAAATTTCTCATATTTTGGGGAAAAAATGCAGAATTTCCCATTATCTTGAGGTAAAAAGGCTGAAATTCCCCTTATTTGGGGGCAAAAAGGCAGAAATTTCCCTTATTTTGGGGCAAAATTTCAGAAATTTCACTTATTTCAGGGTAATAAGTCAGAAATTTTCCTTATTTTAGGGCAAAAAAGACAGAAATTCCCTTTGTTTTTAGGGGAAAAAGACAGAAATTCCACATTTTTGGAGGCAAAAAAGCAGAAATTCCTTTTATTTTGGAGCAAAAATGAATTTTTCTTTTTTGTGGCAAAAGGTATACATTCTCCTTATTTTCAGGCTAAAAAGCAGAAATTCCCTTTATTTTTGAGCAAAATTGCAGAAATTCCCTTAATTGTGGGGCAAAAAGGCAGAAATTGCCTATATGTTGGGGCAAAAAGACAGAAATTCTCCTTATTTTGGGGCAAAACTCAGAAATTGCACGTATTTTGGGGCAAAATTCCAGAAATTTCCCTAATTTTGGGGCAAAATTGCAGAAATTTCAGTCATTTTGGGGCAAAATTGCAGAAATTTCACTTATTTCAGAGAAAAAAACAGAAATTTTCCTTATTTTGTGCAAAATGCAGAAATTCCTAATATTTTGTGGCAAAAATGCAGAAATTCCCCTTATTTTGAGGTAAAAAGGCTGAAATTCCCCTTATTTGGGGGCAAAAAGGCAGAAATTTCTCTTATTTTGGGGCAAAATTGCAGAAATTTCACTTATTTCAGGGTAATAAGTCAGAAATTTTCCTTATTTTGGAGCAAAAAAGACAGAAATTCTCTATGTTTTGCGGGAAATAGACAGAAATTCCACTTATTTAGAGGCAAAAAAGCAGAAATTCCCCTTATTTTGGAGCAAAATTGCAGAAATTTCCCTTTTTTATGGCAAAAGGTATGCATTCTTTTTATTTTTGGGCAAAAAGGCAGAAATTCCCTGTAATTTGGAGCAAAATTTCAGAAATTCCCATAATTGTGGGGCAAAAAGTCAGAAATTCCCTATATTTTGGGGCAAAAATCAGAAATTCTCTATATTTTGGGGCAAAACTCAGAAATTCCACTTATTTTGGAGCACAATTCCAGAAATTTCTTTTATTTTGTGTCAAAATTGCAGAAATTTCACTTATTTTGGGGCAAAATTGCAGAAATTTCACTTATTTCATGGAAAAAAGAAGAAATTTTCTTTTTTTTGAGGCAAAAAGTCAGAAATTTCCCATATTTTGGTGCAAAAATGCAGAAATTCCCCTTATTTTGAGGTAAAAAGGCTGAAATTTCCCGTATTTGGGGGCAAAAAGGCAGAAATTTCCCTTATTTTGGGGCAAAATTGCAGAAATTTCACTTATTTCAGAAAAAAAGCAGAAATTTTCTTATTTTGGGGCAAAAAGGCAGAAATTTTTTTATTTTGGTACAAAATTGCAGAAATTTTTCTTATTTTGGGGCCAAAAGGCAGAAATTTCCCATATTTTGGGGCAAAAATGCAGAAATTCCCCTTATTTTGAGGGAAATAGGCTAAAATTTCCCTTACTTGGAGGCAAAAAGGCAGAAATTTCTCTTATTTTGGGGCAAAATTGCAGAAACATCACTTATTTCAGGGTAATAATTCAGAAATTTTCCCTATTTTGGGGCAAAAAGACAGAAATTCCCTTTGTTTTGGGGAAAAAAGACATAAATTCCACTTATTTAAAGGCAAAAATGCAGAAATTGCCCTTAGATTGGAGCAAATTTTCAGATATTTCCCTTTTTTTGAGGTAAAAAACCTGGAATTCCCCTTATTTGGGTGCAAAAAGGCAGAAATTTTTTTTTTTTTTTGGAAAAAATTGCAGAAATTTCACTTATTTCAGGGTAATAAGTCAGAAATTTTTCTTATTTTGCGGCAAAAAAGACAGAAATTCTTTTTGTTTTGTGGGAAAAAGACAGAAATATTACTTATTTAGAGGCAATAAAGCAGAAATTCCCCTTATTTTGGAGCAAAAATGAAGAAATTTCCCTTTTTTATGGCAAAAAGGAATGCATTCTTCTTATTTTCAGGCAAAAAGGCAGAAATTTCCCGTATTTTGGAGCAAAATTGCAGAAATTCCCCTAAATGTGGGGCCAAAAGGCAGAAATTCCCTATATGTTGGGGCAAAAAGACAGAAATTCTTCTTATTATGGGGCAAAACTCAGAAATTTCACATATTTTGGGGCAAAATTCCAGAAATTTTTCTTTTTTTGGAGAAAAATTGCAGAAATTTCACTTATTTTGGGGCAAAATTGCAGAAATTTCACTTATTTTGGGGCAAAATTGCAGAAATTTCACTTATTTAAGAAAAAAGGCAGAAATTTTCCTTATTTTGGGAAAAAAGGCAGAAATTCCTAATCTTTTGTGACAAAAATGCAGAAATTCTTCTTTTTTTGAGGTAAAAAGGCAGAAATTCCCCTTATTTGGGGGCAAAAAGGCAGAAATTTCCCTAATTTTGAGGCAAAATTGCAGAAATTTCACTTATTTCAAGGAAAAAAAGCAGAAATTTTCTTATTTTGGGGCAAAAAGGCAGAAATTCCTAATATTTTGAGGCATAAATGCAGAAATTCCCCTTATTTTGAGGTAAAAAGGCTGAAATTCCCCTTATATGGGGGCAATAAGGCAAAAATTTCTTTTATTTTGGGGCAAAATTGCAGAAATTTCACTTATTTCAGGGTAATAAGTTAGAAATTTTCTTTATTTTGGGGCAAAAAAGATAGGAATTCTCTTTGTTTTGGGGGAAAAATACAGAAATTCCACTTATTTAGAGGCACAAAAGCAGAAATTCCCCTTATTTTGGAGCAAAAATGAAGAAATTTCCTTTTTATGGCAAAAATGTTTGCATTCTTCTTATTTTTGGGCAAAAAGGCAGAAATTCCCCATATTTTGGAGCAAAATTGCAGAAATTCCCCCAATTGTGGGGCAAAAAGGCAGAAATTCTCTATATGTTGGGGCAAAAATACAGAAATTCTTCGTATTTTGGGGCAAAACTCAGAAATTCCACTTATTTTGGGGCAAAATGCAGAAATTTCACTTATTTTGGGGCAAAATGCAGAAATTTCACTTATTTCAGGAAAAAAAGGCAGAAATTTTCCTTATATTGAGGCAAAAAGGCAGAAATTCCTAATATTTTGTAGCAAAATGTAGAAATTCCCCTTATTTCGAGGTAAAAAGGCTGAAATTCCCTTTATTTGGTAGCAAAAAAGTAGAAATTTCCCTTATTTTGGGGCAAAATTGCAGAAATTTCACTTACTTCAGAGTAATAAGTAAGAATTTTTCCTTATTTTTGGGCAAAAAAGACAGGAATTCCCTTTGTTTTGGGGGAAAAAGACAGAAATTCCACTTATTTATAGGCAAAAAAGCAGAAATTCCCTTTATTTAGGAGCAAAAATGAAGAAATTTCCCTTTTTTTAAGGCAAAAAGGTATGCATTCTTTTTATTTTCGGGCAAAAAGGCAGAAATTCCATGTATTTTTGAGCAAAATTGCAGATATTCCCCTAATTGTGGGGCAAAAATGCAGAAAATCTCTATATGTTGGGGCAAAAAGACAGAAATTCTCTATATTTTGGGGCAAAACTCAGAAATTCCACTTATTTTGGGGCAAAATTCCAGAAATTTTCCTTATTTTGGGGCAAAATTGCAGAAAATTCACTTATTTTGGGGCAAATATGCAGAAATTTCACTTATTTTGGGGAAAAATTGCAGAAATTTCACTTATTTCAGGGAAAAAATGCAGAAATTTCCCTTATTTTGGGACAAAATTGCCAAAATTTCACTTACTTCAGGGTAAAAAGTCAGAATTTTTCCTTATTTTGGGGCAAAAAGACAGAAATTCCCTTTGTTTTGGGGGAAAAAGACAGAAATTCCACTTAATTAGAGGCAAAAAAGCAGAAATTCCCCTTATTTTGGAGCAAAAATGAAGAAATTCCCCTAATTGTGGGGCAAAAAGGCAGAAATTGCCTATATGTTGGGGCAAAAAGACAGAAATTCTCCTTATTTTGGCGCAAAACTCAGAAATTAAACTTATTTTTGGGCAAAATTCCAGAAATTTCCCTTATTTTGTGGCAAAATTGCAGACATTTCACTTATTTTGGGGCAAAATTGCAGAAATTTCACTTACTTCAGGGAATAAAAGCAGAAATTTTCTTATTTTAGGGTAAAACGGCAGAAATTCCTAATATTTTGTGGCATAAATGCAGAAATTCCCCTTATTTTGAGGTAAAAAGGCTGAAATTCCTTTTATTTGGGGGCAATAAGGCAAAAATTTCCTTTATTTTGGGGCAAAATTGCAGAAATTTCACTTATTTAAGGGTAATAAGTCAGAAATTTTCTTTATTTTGGGGCAAAAAAGACAGGAATTCCCTTTGTTTTGGGGGAAAAAGACAGAAATTCCACTTATTTAGAGGCAAAAAAGCAGAAATTCCCCTTATTTTGGAGCAAAAATGAAGAAATTTACTTTTTATGGCAAAAAGGTATGCATTCTTCTTATTTTCGGGCAAAAAGGCAGAAATTCCCCGTATTTTGGAGCAAAATTGCAGAAATTCCCCTAATAGTGGGGAAAAAAGGCAGAAAATCTCTATATGTTGGGGAAAAAAAAGAAATTCTTTTTATTTTGGGGCAAAACTTAGAAATTCCACTTATTGAGAGGCAAAATTCCAGAAATTTCCCTTATTTTGGGACAAAATTGCAGAAATTTCACTTATTTTGGGGCAAAATTGCAGAAATTTCACTTATTTCAGGGAAAAAAGGAGAAATTTTCTTATTTTGGGGCAAAAAGGCAAAAATTCCTAATATTTTGTGGCAAAAATGCAGAAATTCACCTTATTTTGAGGTAAAAAGGCTGAAATTCCCCTTATTTGGGGGCAAAAAGGCAGAATTTTCCCTTATTTTGGGGCAAAATTGCAGAAATTTCACTTACTTCAGGGTAATAAGTCAGAATTTTTCCTTATTTTGGTGCAAAAATACAAAAAATCCCTTTGTTTTGGGGGAAAAAAACAGAAATTATACTTATTTAGAGGCAAAATGCAGAAATTCCTTTTTTTGGAGCAAAAATGAAGGAATTTCTTTTTTATGGCAAAAAGGTATGCATTCTTCTTATTTTCGGGCAAAAAGGCTGAAATTCCCCGTATTTTGGAGGAAAATTGCAGAAATTCCCCTAAATGTGGGGCCAAAAGGCAGAAATTCCCTATATGTTGGGGCAAAAAGACAGAATTTCTCCTTATTTTGGGGCAAAACTCAGAAATTTCACATATTTTGGGGCAAAATTCCAGAAATTTTTCTTATTTTGGAGAAAAATTGCAGTAATTTCACTTATTTTGGGGCAAAATTGCAAAAATTTCTCTTATTTTGGGGCAAAATTGCAGAAATTTCACTTATTTCAGGGAAAAAAAGCAGAAATTTTCTTATTTTGGGGCAAAAAGCCAGAAATTTCTCATATTTTGTGGCAAAAATGCAGAAATTCCCCTTATTTTGAGGTAAAAAAGCTGGAATTCCCCTTATTTGGTTGCAAAAAGGCAGAAATTTCTTTTTTTTTTGGGAAAAAAATGCAGAAATTTCACTTATTTCAGGGTAATAAGTCAGAAATTTTTCTTATTTTGCGGCAAAAAAGACAGAAATTCTTTTTGTTTTGTGGGAAAAAGAAAGAAATTTTACTTATTTAGAGGCAATAAAGCAGAAATTCCCCTTATTTTGGAGCAAAAATGAAGAAATTTCCCTTTTTTATGGCAAAAAGGAATGCATTCTTCTTATTTTCAGGCAAAAAGGCAGAAATTTCCCGTATTTTGGAGCAAAATTGCAGCAATTCCCTTAAATGTGGGGCCAAAAGGCAGAAATTCCCTATATGTTGGGGCAAAAGGACAGAAATTCTTCTTATTATGGGGCAAAACTCAGAAATTTCACATATTTTGGGGCAAAATTCCAGAAATTTTTCTTATTTTGGAGAAAAATTGCAGAAATTTCACTTATTTTAGGGCAAAATTGCAGAAATTTCACTTATTTCAGGGAAGAAAGGCAGAAATTTTCCTTATTTTGGGGCAAAAAGGCAGAAATTCCTAATATTTTGTGGCAAAAATTCAGAAATTCCCCTTATTTTGAGGTAAAAAGGCTGAAATTTCTCTTATTTAGGGGCAGAAAGGCAGAAATTTCTCTTATTTTGGGGCAAAATTGATGAAATTTCACTATTTTCAGTGTAATAAGTCAGAAATTTTGCTTATTTTGTTGCAAAAATGACAGAAATTTTCGTTGTTTTGAGGGAAAAAGAAAGAAATTCCACTTATTTAGAGGCAAAAAAGCAGAAATTCCCCTTATTTTGGAGCAAAAATGAAGAAATTTACCTTTTTTGTGGCAAAAGGTATAAATTCCCCTTATTTTCGGGCTAAAAAGCAGAAATTCCCCGTATTTTGGAGCAAAATTGTAGAAATTCCCCTAATTGTGGTGCAAAAAGGCAGAAATTCCCTATATGTTAGGGCAAAGAGACAGAAATTCTCCTTATTTTGGGGCAAAACTCAGAAATTCCACTTATTTTGGGGCAAAATTCCAGAAATTTCTCTTATTTTGGGGCAAAATTGGAGAAATT
This sequence comes from Micromys minutus, assembly GCF_963924665.1. Taxonomy (NCBI): domain Eukaryota; kingdom Metazoa; phylum Chordata; class Mammalia; order Rodentia; family Muridae; genus Micromys; species Micromys minutus. Next base: position 15,953 of record NW_027667537.1, read on the forward strand.
TCCCTCATTTTGGGGCAAAATTTCAGAAATTTCACTTATTTCAGGGTAATAATTCAGAAATTTTCTTTATTTTGGGGCCAAAAGGCAGAAATTCCCTTTTTTGGGGGGGAAAAGAGAGAAATTTTACTTATTTAGAGGCAAAAAAGCAGAAATTCCCCTTATTTTGGAGCAAAATTGCAGAAATTTCTCTTTTTTATGGCAAAAAGGTATGCATTCTTCTTATTTTCGGGCAAAAAGGCAGAAATTCCCTGAATTTTGGAGCAAAATTGCAGAAATTCCCCTAATTGTGGGGCAAAAAGGCAAAATTTCCCTATATGTTGGGGAAAAAAGACAGAAATTCTCCTTATTTTGGGGCAAAACTCAAAAATTCCACTTATTTTTGGGCAAAATTCCAGAAATTTCCCTTATTTTGGGGCAAAATTGCAGAAATTTCACTTATTTTGGGGCAAAACTGCAGAAATTTCACTTATTTCAGTGAAAAAAGGCAGAAATTTTCCTTATTTTGGGGCAAAAAGGCAGAAATTCCTAATATTTTGTGGCAAAAATGCAGAAATTCCCCATATTTCGAGGTAAAAAGGCTGAAATTCCACTTATTTGGGGGCAAAAAGGCAGAAATTTTTCTTATTTTGGGGCAAAATTGCATAAATTTCACTTACTTCAGGGTAATAAGTCAGGATTTTTCTATATTTGGGGCAAAAAAGACAGAAATTTCTTTCGTTTTGGGGGAAAAATACAGAAATTCCACTTATTTAGAGGCAAAAAAGCAGAAATTACCCTTATTTTTGAGCAAAAATGAAGAAATTTCCTTTTTATGGCAAAAAGATATGCATTCTTCTTACTTTCGGGCAAAAAGGCAGAAATTCCCTGTATTTTGGAGCAAAATTGCAGAAATTCCCCTAATTGTGGGGCAAAAAGGCAGAAATTCTTTATATGTTGGGGCCAAAAGAAAGAATTTCTCCTTATTTTGGGGCAAAACTCAGTAATTCCACTTAGTTTGGGTCAAAATTCCAGAAATTTCCCTTATTTTGGGACAAAATTGCAGAAATTTCACTTATTTTGGGGCAAAATTGCAGAAATTTCACTTATTTTAGGGAAAAAAAAGCAGAAATTTTTTTATTTTGGGGCAAAAAGGCAGAAATTAATAATATTTTGTGGCAAAAATGCAGAAATTCTCTTTATTTTGAGGTAAAAATGCTGAAATTCCCCTTATTTGTGGGCAAAAAGGCAGAAATTTCTCTTATTTTGAGGCAAAATTGCAGAAATTTCACTTACTTCAGGGTAATAAGTCAGAATTTTTCCGTATTTTGGTGCAAAAATACAAAAATTCCCTTTGTTTTGGGAAAAAAAGACAGAATTCCACTTATTTAGAGGCAAAAAAGCAGAAATTCCCCTTATTATGGAGCAAAAATGAAGAAATTTCCCTTTTTTATGGCAAAAAGTTATGCATTCTTTATATTTTCAGGCAAAAAGGCAGATATTCCCTGTATTTTGGAGCAAAATTGAAGAAATTCCCCTAATTTTTGGGCAAAAAGGCAGAAATTGCCTATATGTTGGGGCAAAAAGACAGAAATTTTCTTTATTTTGGGGCAAAACTCAGAAATTCCACTTATTTTGTGGCAAAATTCCAGAAATTTTCCTTATTTTGGGGCAAAATTGCAGAAATTTCACTTATTTTGGGGCAGAATTGCAGAAATTTCAATTATTTTGGAGCAAAATTGCAGAAATTTCATTTATTTCAGAGAAAAAAAGCAGAAATTTTCCTTATTTTGGGGCAAAAAGCAGATATTCCTAATATTTTGTGGCAAAAATGCAGAAATTCCCCTTATTTTGAGGTAAAAAGGCTGAAATTCGCATTATTTTGGGGCAAAAAGGCAGAAATTTCCCTAATTTTGGAGCAAAAGTACAGGAATTTCACTTACTTCAGGGTAATAAGTCAGAATTTTTCCTTATTTTGGGGCAAGAAAGACAGAAATTCCCTTTGTTTTGGGAGAAAAAGACAGAAATTCCACTTATTTAGAGGCAAAAAAGCAGAAATTCTCCTTATTTTGGAGCAAAAATGAAGAAATTTCTCTTTTTTATGGCAAATAGGTATGCATTCTTCCTTTTTTCGGGCAAAAAGGCAGAAATTCTCGGTATTTTGGAGCAAAATTGCAGAAATTCCCCTAATTGTGGGGCAAAAAGGCAGAAATTTCCTATATGATGGGGCAAAAAGACAGAAATTCTCCATTTTTTGGGGCAAAACTCAGAAATTCCACTTATTTTGTGGCAAAATTGCAGAAATTTCCCTTATTTTGGGGCAAAATTGCAGAAATTTCACTTATTTTGGGGCAAATTTGCAGAAATTTCACTTATTTTGGGGCAAAACTGCAGAAATTTCACTTATTTCAGTGAAAAAAGGCAGAAATTTTCCTTATTTTGGGGCAAAAAGGCAGAAATTCCTAATATTTTGTGGCAAAAATGCAGAAATTCCCCATATTTCGAGGTAAAAAGGCTGAAATTCCACTTATTTGGGGGCAAAAAGGCAGAAATTTTTCTTATTTTGGGGCAAAATTGCAGAAATTTCACTTACTTCAGGGTAATAAGTCAGAATTTTTCTTTATTTTGGGGCAAAAAAGACAGAAATTTCTTTCGTTTTGGGGGAAAAATACAGAAATTCCACTTATTTAGAGGCAAAAAAGCAGAAATTACCTTTATTTTTGAGCAAAAATGAAGAAATTTCCTTTTTATGGCAAAAAGATATGCATTCTTCTTACTTTCGGGCAAAAAGGCAGAAATTCCCTGTATTTTGGAGCAAAATTGCAGAAATTCCCCTAATTGTGGGGCAAAAAGGCAGAAATTCTTTATATGTTGGGGCCAAAAGAAAGAATTTCTCCTTATTTTGGGGCAAAACTCAGTAATTCCACTTAGTTTGGGTCAAAATTCCAGAAATTTCCCTTATTTTGGGACAAAATTGCAGAAATTTCACTTATTTTGGGGCAAAATTGCAGAAATTTCACTTATTTCAGGGAAAAAAAGCAGAAATTTTTTTATTTTGGGGCAAAAAGGCAGAAATTAATAATATTTTGTGGCAAAAATGCAGAAATTCTCTTTATTTTGAGGTAAAAAGGCTGAAATTCCCCTTATTTGTGGGCAAAAAGGCAGAAATTTCTCTTATTTTGAGGCAAAATTGCAGAAATTTCACTTACTTCAGGGTAATAAGTCAGAATTTTTCCGTATTTTGGTGCAAAAATACAAAAATTCCCTTTGTTTTGGGAAAAAAAGACAGAATTCCACTTATTTAGAGGCAAAAAAGCAGAAATTCCCCTTATTATGGAGCAAAAATGAAGAAATTTCCCTTTTTTATGGCAAAAAGTTATGCATTCTTTATATTTTCAGGCAAAAAGGCAGATATTCCCTGTATTTTGGAGCAAAATTGAAGAAATTCCCCTAATTTTTGGGCAAAAAGGCAGAAATTGCCTATATGTTGGGGCAAAAAGACAGAAATTTTCTTTATTTTGGGGCAAAACTCAGAAATTCCACTTATTTTGTGGCAAAATTCCAGAAATTTTCCTTATTTTGGGGCAAAATTGCAGAAATTTCACTTATTTTGGGGCAAAATTGCAGAAATTTCAATTATTTTGGGGCAAAATTGCAGAAATTTCACTTATTTCAGAGAAAAAAGGCAGAAATTTTCCTTATTTTGGGGCAAAAAGCAGATATTCCTAATATTTTGTGGCAAAAATGCAGAAATTCCCCTTATTTTGAGGTAAAAAGGCTTAAATTCGCATTATTTTGGGGCAAAAAGGCAGAAATTTCCCTAATTTTGGAGCAAAAGTACAGGAATTTCACTTACTTCAGGGTAATAAGTCAGAATTTTTCCTTATTTTGGGGCAAAAAAGACAGAAATTCCCTTTGTTTTGGGAGAAAAAGACAGAAATTCCACTTATTTAGAGGCAAAAAAGCAGAAATTCCCCTTATTTTGGAGCAAAAATGAAGAAATTTCTCTTTTTTATGGCAAATAGGTATGCATTCTTCCTTTTTTCGGGCAAAAAGGCAGAAATTCTCGGTATTTTGGAGCAAAATTGCAGAAATTCCCCTAATTGTGGGGCAAAAAGGCAGAAATTTCCTATATGTTGGGGCAAAAAGACAGAAATTCTCCATTTTTTGGGGCAAAACTCAGAAATTCCACTTATTTTGTTGCAAAATTGCAGAAATTTCCCTTATTTTGGGGCAAAATTGCAGAAATTTCACTTATTTTGGGCAAAAAGGCAGAAATTTCATTTATTTCAGGGAAAAAAGGCAAAAATTTTTTTATTTTGGGACAAAAAGTCATAAATTCCTAATATTTTGTGGTAAAAATGCAGAAATTCCTCTTATTTTGAGGTAAAAAGACTGAAATTCCCCTTATTTGGGGGCAAAAAGGCAGAAATTTCCCTTATTTTGGGGCAAAATTGAAGAAATTTCACTTACTACAGGGTAATAAGTCAGAATTTTTCCTTATTTTAGGGCAAAAAAGACAGAAATTGCCTTTGTTTTGAGGGAAAAAGACAGAAATTCCACTTATTTAGAGGCAAAAAAATAGAAAATCCCTTTATTTTGAAGCAAAATAGAAGAAATTACATTTTTGATGGCAAAAAGGTATGCATTCTTCTTATTTTCGGGCAAAAAGGCAGAAATTCCCCGTCTTTTGGAGCAAAATTGCTGAAATTCCCCTAATTGTGGGGCAAAAAGGCAGAAATTTCCTATATGTTGGGGCAAAAAGACAGAAATTCTCCTTATTTTGAAGCAAAACTCAGAAATTCCTCTTATTTTGAAGCAAAATTCCAGAAATTTCCCTTATTTTAGGAAAAAATTGCAGAAATTTCACTTATTTTGGGGCAAAATTGCAGAAATTTCAATTATTTCAGGGAAAAAAGCAGAAATTTTCTTATTTTGGGGCAAAAAGGCAGAAATTCCTAATATTTTGTGGCAAAAATGCGGAAATTCCCCTTATTTTGAGGTAAAAAGGCTGAAATTCCCCTTATTTGGTGGCAAAAATGCAGAAATTCCCCTTATTTTGAGGTAAAAAGCTGAAATTTCCCTTATTTGCGGGCAAAAAGGTAGAAATTTCCCTTATTTTGGGGAAAAATTACAGAAATTTCACTTACTTCAGGGTAATAAGTCAGAATTTTTCCTTATTTTGGGGCAAAAAAGACAAAAATTCTCTTTATTTTGGGGGAAATAGACAGAAATTCCACTTATTTAGAGGCAAAAAGCAGAAATTCCTTTTATTTTGGAGCAAAAATGAAGAAATTTCCCATTTTTTGGCAAAAAGGTATTCATTCTTCTTATTTTCGGGCAAAAAGGCAGAAATTACCCGTATTTTGGAGCAAAATTACAGATATTTCCCTAATTGTGTAGCAAAAAACAGAAATTCTCTATATGTTGGGGCAAAAATACAGAAATTCTCTTTATTTTGGGGAAAAACACAAAAATTCCACTTATTTTGGGGCAAAATTCCAGAAATTTCCCTTATTTTGGTGCAAAATTGCAGAAATTTTACTTACTTCAGGTTAATAAGTCAGAATTTTTCCTTATTTTGGGGCAAAAAAGACAGAAATTCCCTTTGTTTTGGGGGAAAAAGACAGAAATTCCACTTATTTAGAGGCAAAAAAGCAGAAATTCCCCTTAATTTGGAGCAAAAATGAAGAAATTTCCCTTTTTTTATGGCAAAAAGGTATGCATTCCTCTTATTTTCGTGCAAAAAGGCAGAAATTCCACGTATTTTGGAGCAAAATTGAATAAATTCCCCTAATTGTGGGGCAAAAAGGCAAAAATTGCCTATATGTTGGGGCAAAAAAACAGATTTCTCCTTATTTTGGGGCAAAACTCAGAAATTCCACTTATTTTGGGGAAAAATTCCAGAAATTTCCCTTATTTTGGGGCAAAATTGCAGAAATTTCACTTATTTTGGGGCAAAATTGCAAAATTTCACTTATTTCAGAGAAAAAAAAGCAGAAATTTTCTTATTTTGGGGCAAAAAGGCAGAAATTCCTAATATTTTGTGGCAAAAATGCAGAAATTCCCTTTATTTTGAGTTAAAAAGGCTGAAATTCCCTTTATTTGGGGGCAAAAAGGCAAAAATTTCCTTTATTTTGGGGCAAAATTTCAGAAATTTCTCTTACTTCAGGGTAAAAAGTCCGAAAATTTCCTTATTTTGGGGCAAAAAAGACAGGAATTCCCTTTGTTTTGGAAGAAAAAGACAGAAATTCCACTTATTTAGAGGCAAAAAAGCAGAAATTCCCCTTATTTTGGAGCAAAAATGAAGAAATTTCCCTTTTTTATGGCAAAAAGTTATGCATTCTTCTTATTTTTGGGCAAAAAGGCAGAAATTCCCCGTATTTTGGAGCAAAATTGCAGAAATTTCTTTAATTGTGGGACAAAAATGCAGAAATTCTCTATATATTGGGGCAAAAAGACAGAAATTCTCCTTATTTTGTGTCAAAACTCAGAAATTCCACTTATTTTGGGGCAAAATTCCAGAAATTTCCTTTAATTTGGGGCAAAATTGCAGAAATTTCACTTATTTTTGGGCAAAATTGCAGAAATTTCACTTATTTTGGGGCAAAATTGCAGAAATTTCACTTATTTCAGAGAAAAAAGACAGAAATTTTTCTTATTTTGGGGCAAAAAGGCAGAAATTCCTAATATTTTGTGACAAAAATGCAGAAATTCTCCTTATTTTGAGGTAAAAAGGCTGAAATTCCCCAAATTTGGAGGCAAAAAGGCAGAAATTTCCCTAATTTTGGGGCAAAATTTCAGAAATTTCACTTACTTCAGGGTAATAAGTCAGAAAATTTCCTTATTTTGGGGCAAAAAAGACAGGAATTCCCTTTGTTTTGGGGGAAAAAGACAGAAATTCCACATATTTAGAGGCAAAAAAGCAGAAATTCCCCTTATTTTGGAGCAAAAATGAAGAAATTTCCCTTTTTTATGGCAAAAAGTTATGCATTCTTCTTATTTTCGGGCAAAAAGGCAGAAATTCCCCGTATTTTGGAGCAAAATTGCAGAAATTTCTTTAATTGTGGGACAAAAATGCAGAAATTCTCTATATATTGGGGCAAAAAGACAGAAATTCTCCTTATTTTCTGTCAAAACTCAGAAATTCCACTTATTTTGGGGCAAAATTCCAGAAATTTCCTTTAAATTGGGGCAAAATTGCAGAAAATTCACTTATTTTTGGGCAAAATTGCAGAAATTTCACTTATTTTGGGGCAAAATTGCAGAAATTTCACTTATTTCAGAGAAAAAAGACAGAAATTTTCCTTATTTTGGGGCAAAAAGGCAGAAATTCCTAATATTTTGTGACAAAAATGCAGAAATTCTCCTTATTTTGAGGTAAAAAGACTGAAATTCCCCTAATTTGGAGGCAAAAAGGCAGAAATTTCCCTAATTTTGGGGCAAAATTTCAGAAATTTCACTTACTTCAGGGTAATAAGTCAGAATTTTTCCTTATTTTGGGGCAAAAATGACAGAAATTCCCTATGTCTTGGGGGAAAAGACAGAAATTCCACTTAATTAAAGGCCAAAATGCAGAAATTCCTCTTATTTTGGAGCAAAAATGAAGAAATTTCCCTTTTTTATGGCAAAAAGTTATGCATTCTTTTTATTTTCGGGCAAAAAGGCAGAAATTCCCCGTATTTTGGAGCATAATTGCAGAAATTCCCCTAATTGTGGGGCAAAAATGCAGAAAATCTCTTTATGTTGGGGCAAAAAGACAGAAATTCTCCTTATTTTGGGGTAAAACTAAGAAATTCCACTTATTTTGGGGCATAATTCCAGAAATTTTCCTTATTTTGGGGCAAAATTGCTGAAATTTCAATTATTTTGGGGCAAATATGAAGAAATTTTAATTATTTTGTGGCAAAATTGCAGAATTTTCACATATTTTAGGGAAAAAAGGCAGAAATTTTCTTTATTTTTGAGCAAAAAGGCAGAAATTCCTAATATTTTGTGGCAAAAATGCAGAAATTCCCCTTATTTTAAGGTAAAAAGACTGAAATTCCCCTTATTTGGGGGCAAAAAGGCAGAAATTTCCCTTATTTTGGGGCAAAATTGCAGAAATTTCACTTACTTCAGGGTAATAAGTCAGAATTTTTCCTTATTTTGGGGCAAAAAGACAGAAATTCCCTTTGTTTTGGGGGAAAAAACCAGAAATTCCACTTATTTAGAGGCAAAAAAGCAGAAATTCCCCTTTTTGGAGCAAAAATGAAGAAATTTCCCTTTTTTATGGCAAAAAGGTATGCATTCTTCTTATTTTCGGGCAAAAGGCAGAAATTCCCCATATTTTGGAGCAAAATTGAAGAAATTCCCCTAATTGTGGGGCCAAAAGGCAGAAATTGCCTATGTGTTGGGGCAAAAAGACAGAAATTCTCCTTATTTTGGGGCAAAACTCAGAAATTCCACTTATTTTGGGGCAAAATTCCAGAAATTTCCCTTATTTTGGGGCACAATTGCAGACATTTCACTTATTTTAGGGCAAAATGGCAGAAATTTCACTTATTTAAGGAAAAAAAAGCAGAAATTTTCTTATTTTGGGGCAAAAAGGCAGAAATTCCTAATATTTTGAGGCATAAATGCAGAAATTCCCCTTATTTTGAGGTAAAAAGGCTGAAATTCCCCTTATTTGGGGGCAAAAAGGCAAAAATTTCCTTTATTTTCGTTCAAAATTTCAGAAATTTCACTTATTTAAGGGTTATAAGTCAGAAATTTTCTTTATTTTGGGACAAAAAAGACAAGAATTCCCTTTGCCTTGGGGGAAAAAGACAGAAATTCCACTTATTTAGAGGCAAAAAAGCAGAAATTCCCCTTATTTTGGAGCAAAAATGAAGAAATTTCCCTTTTTTATGGCAAAAGGGTATGCATTCTTCTTATTATCGGGCAAAAAAGCAAAAATTCCCCGTATTTTTGACCAAATTGCAGAAATTCCCCTAATTGTGGGGCAAAAATGCAGAAAATCTCTATATGTTGGGGCCAAAAGACCGAAATTCTCTTTATTTTGGGGCAAAACTCAGAAATTCCACTTATTTTGGGGCAAAATTACAGAAATTTTCCTTTTTTGGGGGCAAAATTGCAGAAATTTCACTTATTTTGGGGCAAATATGCAGAAATTTTACATATTTTGTAACAAAATTGCAGAAATTTCACTTATTTCAGGGAAAAAATGCAGAAATTTTCCTTATTTTGGAGCAAAATGGCAGAAATTCCTAATATTTTGTGGCAAAAATGCAGAAATTCCCCTTATTTCGAAATAAAAAGGCTGAAATTCCCCTTATTTGGGGGCAAAAGGCAGAAATTTCCCTTTTTTTGGGCAAAATTGCAGAAATATCACTTACTTCAGGGTAATAAGTCAGAATTTTTCCTTATTTTGGGGCAAAAAACACAGAAATTCCCTTTGTTTTGAGGGAAAAAGAAAGAAATTCCACATATTTAGAGGCAAAAAAGCAGAAATTCCCCTTTTTGGAGCAAAAATGAAGAAATTTTCTTTTTTTATGGCAAAAAGGTATGCATTCTTCTTATTTTCAAGCAAAAAGGCAGAAATTCCCCGTATTTTGGAGCAAAATTGCAGAAATTCCCCTAATTGTGGGGCAAAAAGGCAGAAATTGCCTATATGTTGGGGCAAAATACAGAAATTCTCCTTATTTTGGGGCAAAACTCAGAAATTTCACTTATTTTGGGGCAAAATTCCAGAAATTTCCCTTATTTTGGGGCAAAATTGCAGAAATTTCACTTATTTTGGGGCAAATTTGCAGAAATTTCACTTATTTTGGGGCAAAACTGCAGAAATTTCACTTATTTCAGTGAAAAAAGGCAGAAATTTTTCTTATTTTGGGGCAAAAAGGCAGAAATTCCTAATATTTTGTGGCAAAAATGCAGAAATTCCCCATATTTCGAGGTAAAAAGGCTGAAATTCCACTTATTTGGGGGCAAAAAGGCAGAAATTTTTCTTATTTTGGGGCAAAATTGCAGAAATTTCACTTACTTCAGGGTAATAAGTCAGAACTTTTCTTTATTTTGGGGCAAAAAAGACAGAAATTTCCTTCGTTTTGGGGGAAAAATACAGAAATTCCACTTATTTAGAGGCAAAAAAGCAGAAATTACCCTTATTTTTGAGCAAAAATGAAGAAATTTCCTTTTTATGGCAAATAGATATGCATTCTCCTTACTTTCGGGCAAAAAGGCAGAAATTCCCTGTGTTTTGGAGCAAAATTGCAGAAATTCCCCTAATTGTGGTGCAAAAAGGCAGAAATTCTTTATATGTTGGGGCAAAAAGACAGAAATTCTCCTTATTTTGGGGCAAAACTCAGTAATTCCACTTAGTTTGGGTCAAAATTCCAGAAATTTCCCTTATTTTGGGGCAAAATTGCAGAAATTTCACTTATTTTGGGGCAAAATTGCAGAAATTTCACTTATTTCAGGGGAAAAAAGCAGAAATTTTTTTTTTGGGGGCAAAAAGGCAGAAATTAATAATATTTTGTAGCAAAAAAGCAGAAATTCCCCTTATTATGGAGCAAAAATGAAGAAATTTCCCTTTTTTATGGCAAAAAGTTATGCATTCTTTATATTTTCAGGCAAAAAGGCAGATATTCCCCGTATTTTGGAGCAAAATTGAAGAAATTCCCCTAATTTTTGGGCAAAAAGGCAGAAATTGCCTATATGTTGGGGCAAAAAGACAGAAATTTTCTTTATTTTGGGGCAAAACTCAGAAACTCCACTTATTTTGGGGCAAAATTCCAGAAATTTTCCTTATTTTGGGGCAAAATTGCAGAAATTTCACTTATTTTGGGGCAAAATTGCAGAAATTTCACTTATTTTGGGGCAAAATTGCAGAAATTTCACTTATTTCAGAGAAAAAAGGCAGAAATTTTCCTTATTTTGGGGCAAAAAGCAGATATTCCTAATATTTTGTGGCAAAAATGCAGAAATTTTCCTTATTTTGAGGTAAAAAGGCTGAAATTCGCATTATTTTGCGGCAAAAAGGCAGAAATTTCCCTAATTTTGGAGCAAAAGTACAGGAATTTCACTTACTTCAGGGTAATAAGTCAGAATTTTTCCTTATTTTGGGGCAAAAAAGACAGAAATTCCCTTTGTTTTGGGAGAAAAAGACAGAAATTCCACTTATTTAGAGGCAAAAAAGCAGAAATTCCCCTTATTTTGGAGCAAAAATGAAGAAATTTCTCTTTTTTATGGCAAATAGGTATGCATTCTTCTTATTTTCGGGCAAAAAGGCAGAAATTCTCGGTATTTTGGAGCAAAATTGCAGAAATTCCCCTAATTGTGGGGCAAAAAGGCAGAAATTTCCTATATGTTGGGGCAAAAAGACAGAAATTCTCCATTTTTTTGGGCAAAACTCAGAAATTCCACTTATTTTGTGGCAAAATTGCAGAAATTTCCCTTATTTTGGGGCAAAATTGCAGAAATTTCACTTATTTTGGGCAAAAAGGCAGAAATTTCATTTATTTCAGGGAAAAAAGGCAAAAATTTTACTTATTTTGGGGCAAAAAGTCATAAATTCCTAATATTTTGTGGTAAAAATGCAGAAATTCCCCTTATTTTGAGGTAAAAAGACTGAAATTCCCCTAATTTGGGGGCAAAAATTCAGAAATTTCCTTTATTTTGGGGCAAAATTGAAGAAATTTCACTTACTACAGGGTAATAAGTCAGAATTTTTCCTTATTTTAGGGCAAAAAAGACAGAAATTCCCTTTGTTTTGAGGGAAAAAGACAGAAATTCCACTTATTTAGAGGCAAAAAAATAGAAATTCCCTTTATTTTGAAGCAAAATAGAAGAAATTACATTTTTGATGGCAAAAAGGTATGCATTCTTCTTATTTTCGGGCAAAAAGGCAGAAATTCCCCGTCTTTTGGAGCAAAATTGCTGAAATTCCCCTAATTGTGGGGCAAAAAGGCAGAAATTTCCTATATGTTGGGGCAAAAAGACAGAAATTCTCCTTATTTTGAAGCAAAACTCAGAAATTCCTCTTATTTTGAAGCAAAATTCAAGAAATTCCCCTTATTTTAGGACAAAATTGCAGAAATTTCACTTATTTTGGGGCAAAATTGCAGAAATTTCAATTATTTCAGGGAAAAAAAGCAGAAATTTTCTTATTTTGGGGCAAAAAGGCAGAAATTCCTAATATTTTGTGGCAAAAATGCGGAAATTCCCCTTATTTTGAGGTAAAAAGGCTGAAATTCCCCTTATTTGGGGGCAAAAATGCAGAAATTCCCCTTATTTTGAGGTAAAAAGGCTGAAATTCCCCTTATTTGGGGGCAAAAAGGTAGAAATTTCCCTTATTTTGGGGAAAAATTACAGAAATTTTACTTACTTCAGGGTAATAAGTCAGAATTTTTCCTTATTTTGGGGCAAAAAAGACAGAAATTCTCTTTATTTTGGGGGAAATAGACAGAAATTCCACTTATTTAGAGGCAAAAAAGCACAAATTCCTTTTATTTTGGAGCAAAAATGAAGAAATTTCCCATTTTTTGGCAAAAAGGTATTCATTCTTCTTATTTTCGGGCAAAAAGTCAGAAATTACCCGTATTTTGGAGCAAAATTACAGATATTTCCCTAATTGTGTAGCAAAAAACAGAAATTCTCTATATGTTGGGGCAAAAATACAGAAATTCTCTTTATTTTGGGGAAAAACACAAAAATTCCACTTATTTTGGGGCAAAATTCCAGAAATTTCCCTTATTTTGGTGCAAAATTGCAGAAATTTTACTTACTTCAGGTTAATAAGTCAGAATTTTTCCTTATTTTGGGGCAAAAAAGACAGAAATTCCCTTTGTTTTGGGGGAAAAATACAGAAATTCCACTTATTTAGAGGCAAAAAAGCAGAAATTCCCCTTAATTTGGAGCAAAAATGAAGAAATTTCCCTTTTTTTATGGCAAAAATGTATGCATTCCTCTTATTTTCGTGCAAAAAGGCAGAAATTCCACGTATTTTGGAGCAAAATTGAAGAAATTCCCCTAATTGTAGGGCAAAAAGGCAGAAATTGCCTATATGTTGGGGCAAAAAAACAGAAATTCTCCTTATTTTGGGGCAAAACTCAGAAATTCCACTTATTTTGGGGCAAAATTCCAGAAATTTCCCTTATTTTGGGGCAAAATTGCAGAAATTTCACTTATTTTGGGGCAAAATTGCAAAATTTCACTTATTTCAGAGAAAAAAAAGCAGAAATTTTCTTATTTTGGGGCAAAAAGGCAGAAATTCCTAATATTTTGTGGCAAAAATGCAGAAATTTACTTTATTTTGAGGTAAAAAGGCTGAAATTCCCTTTATTTGGGGGCAAAAAGGCAAAAATTTCCTTTATTTTGGGGCAAAATTTCAGAAATTTCACTTATTTCAGGGTAATAAGTCAGAAAATTTCCTTATTTTGGGGCAAAAAAGACAGGAATTCCCTTTGTTTTGGGGGAAAAAGACAGAAATTCCACTTATTTAGAGGCAAAAAAGCAGAAATTCCCCTTATTTTGGAGCAAAAATGAAGAAATTTCCCTTTTTTATGGCAAAAAGTTATGCATTCTTCTTATTTTCGGGCAAAAAGGCAGAAATTCCCCGTATTTTGGAGCAAAATTGCAGAAATTTCTTTAATTGTGGGACAAAAATGCAGAAATTCTCTATATATTGAAGCAAAAAGACAGAAATTCTCCTTATTTTGTGTCAAAACTCAGAAATTCCACTTATTTTGGGGCAAAATTCCAGAAATTTCCTTTAATTTGGGGCAAAATTGCAGAAATTTCACTTATTTTTGGGCAAAATTGCAGAAATTTCACTTATTTTGGGGCAAAATTGCAGAAATTTCACTTATTTCAGAGAAAAAAGACAGAAATTTTTCTTATTTTGGGGCAAAAAGGCAGAAATTCCTAATATTTTGTGACAAAAATGCAGAAATTCTCCTTATTTTGAGGTAAAAAGGCTGAAATTCCCCTAATTTGGAGGCAAAAAGGCAGAAATTTCCCTAATTTTGGGGCAAAATTTCAGAAATTTCACTTACTTCAGGGTAATAAGTCAGAATTTTTCCTTATTTTGGGGCAAAAATGACAGAAATTCCCTTTGTCTTGGGGGAAAAGACAGATATTCCACTAATTTAAAGGCCAAAATGCAGAAATTCCCCTTATTTTGGAGCAAAAATGAAGAAATTTCCCTTTTTTATGGCAAAAAGTTATGCATTCTTTTTATTTTCGGGCAAAAAGGCAGAAATTCCCCGTATTTTGGAGCATAATTGCAGAAATTCCCCTAATTGTGGGGCAAAAATGCAGAAAATCTCTCAATGTTGGAGCAAAAAGACAGAAATTCTCCTTATTTTGGGGCAAACCTAAGAAATTCCACTTATTTTGGGGCAAAATTCCAGAAATTTTCTTTATTTTGGGGCAAAATTGCAGAAATTTCAATTATTTTGGGGCAAATATGAAGAAATTTTAATTATTTTGTGGCAAAATTGCAGAAATTTCACATATTTTAGGGAAAAAGGGCAGAAATTTTCTTTATTTTTGGGCAAAAAGGCAGAAATTCCTAATATTTTTGGCAAAAATGCAGAAATTCCCCTTATTTCGAGGTAAAAAGGCTGAAATTCCCCTTATTTGGGGGCAAAAAGGCAGAAATTTCCCTTATTTTGGGGCAAAATTGCAGAAATATCACTTACTTCAGGGTAATAAGTCAGAACTTTTCCTTATTTTGGGGCAAAAAACACAGAAATTCCCTTTGTTTTGAGGGAAAAAGAAAGAAATTCCACTTATTTAGAGGCAAAAAAGCAGAAATTCCCCTTTTTGGAGCAAAAATGAAGAAATTTTCTTTTTTTATGGCAAAAAGGTATGCATTCTTCTTATTTTCAAGCAAAAAGGCAGAAGTTCCCCGTATTTTGGAGCAAAATTGCAGAAATTCCCCTAATTGTGGGGCAAAAAGGCAGAAATTGCCTATATGTTGGGGCAAAAAAACAGAAATTCTCCTTATTTTGGGGCAAAACTCAGAAATTTCACTTATTTTGGGGCAAAATTCCAGAAATTTCCCTTATTTTGGGGCAAAATTGCAGAAATTTCACTTATTTTGGGGCAAATTTGCAGAAATTTCACTTATTTTGAGGCAAAACTGCAGAAATTTCACTTATTTCAGTGAAAAAAGGCAGAAATTTTTCTTATTTTGGGGCAAAAAGGCAGAAATTCCTAATATTTTGTGGCAAAAATGCAGAAATTCCCCATATTTCGAGGTAAAAAGGCTGAAATTCCACTTATTTGGGGGCAAAAAGGCAGAAATTTTTCTTATTTTGGGGCAAAATTGCAGAAATTTCACTTACTTCAGGGTAATAAGTCAGAACTTTTCTTTATTTTGGGGCAAGAAAGACAGAAATTTCCTTCGTTTTGGGGGAAAAATACAGAAATTCCACTTATTTAGAGGCAAAAAAGCAGAAATTACCCTTATTTTTGAGCAAAAATGAAGAAATTTCCTTTTTATGGCAAATAGATATGCATTCTCCTTACTTTCGGGCAAAAAGGCAGAAATTCCCTGTGTTTTGGAGCAAAATTGCAGAAATTCCCCTAATTGTGGTGCAAAAAGGCAGAAATTCTTTATATGTTGGGGCAAAAAGACAGAAATTCTCCTTATTTTGGGGCAAAACTCAGTAATTCCACTTAGTTTGGGTCAAAATTCCAGAAATTTCCCTTATTTTGGGGCAAAATTGCAGAAATTTCACTTATTTTGGGGCAAAATTGCAGAAATTTCACTTATTTCAGGGGAAAAAAGCAGAAATTTTTTTATTTTGGGGCAAAAAGGCAGAAATTAATAATATTTTGTAGCAAAAATGCAGAAATTCTCTTTATTTTGAGTTAAAAAGGCTGAAATTCCCCTTATTTGTGGGCAAAAAGGCAGAAATTTCTCTTATTTTGAGGCAAAATTGCAGAAATTTCACTTACTTCAGGGTAATAAGTCAGAATTTTTCCGTATTTTGGTGCAAAAATACAAAAATTCCCTTTGTTTTGGGAAAAAAAGACAGAAATTCCACTTATTTAGAGGCAAAAAAGCAGAAATTCCCCTTATTATGGAGCAAAAATGAAGAAATTTCCCTTTTTTATGGCAAAAAGTTATGCATTCTTTATATTTTCAGGCAAAAAGGCAGATATTCCTTGTATTTTGGAGCAAAATTGAAGAAATTCCCCTAATTTTTGGGCAAAAAGGCAGAAATTGCCTATATGTTGGGGCAAAAAGACAGAAATTTTCTTTATTTTGGGGCAAAACTCAGAAATTCCACTTATTTTGGGGCAAAATTCCAGAAATTTTCCTTATTTTGGGGCAAAATTGCAGAAATTTCACTTATTTTGGGGCAAAATTGCAGAAATTTCACTTATTTTGGGGCAAAATTGCAGAAATTTCACTTATTTCAGAGAAAAAAGGCAGAAATTTTCCTTATTTTGGGGCAAAAAGCAGATATTCCTAATATTTTGTGGCAAAAATGCAGAAATTCCCCTTATTTTGAGGTAAAAAGGCTGAAATTCGCATTATTTTGCGGCAAAAAGGCAGAAATTTCCCTAATTTTGGAGCAAAAGTACAGGAATTTCACTTACTTCAGGGTAATAAGTCAGAATTTTTCCTTATTTTGGGGCAAAAAAGACAGAAATTCCCTTTGTTTTGGGAGAAAAAGACAGAAATTCCACTTATTTAGAGGCAAAAAAGCAGAAATTACCCTTATTTTTAAGCAAAAATTAAGAAATTTCCTTTTTATGGCAAATAGATATGCATTCTCCTTACTTTCGGGCAAAAAGGCAGAAATTCCCTGTATTTTGGAGCAAAATTGCAGAAATTCCCCTAATTGTGGTGCAAAAAGGCAGAAATTCTTTATATGTTGGGGCAAAAAGACAGAAATTCTCCTTATTTTGGGGCAAAACTCAGTAATTCCACTTAGTTTGGGTCAAAATTGCAGAAATTTCCCTTATTTTGGGGCAAAATTGCAGAAATTTCACTTATTTTGGGGCAAAATTGCAGAAATTTCACTTATTTCAGGGGAAAAAAGCAGAAATTTTTTTATTTTGGGGCAAAAAGGCAGAAATTAATAATATTTTGTAGCAAAAATGCAGAAATTCTCTTTATTTTGAGGTAAAAAGGCTGAAATTCCCCTTATTTGTGGGCAAAAAGGCAGAAATTTCTCTTATTTTGAGGCAAAATTGCAGAAATTTCACTTACTTCAGGGTAATAAGTCAGAATTTTTCCGTATTTTAGTGCAAAAATACAAAAATTCCCTTTGTTTTGGGAAAAAAAGACAGAAATTCCACTTATTTAGAGGCAAAAAAGCAGAAATTCCCCTTATTATGGAGCAAAAATGAAGAAATTTCCCTTTTTTATGGCAAAAAGTTATGCATTCTTTATATTTTCAGGCAAAAAGGCAGATATTCCCCGTATTTTGGAGCAAAATTGAAGAAATTCCCCTAATTTTTGGGCAAAAAGGCAGAAATTGCCTATATGTTGGGGCAAAAAGACAGAAATTTTCTTTATTTTGGGGCAAAACTCAGAAATTCCACTTATTTTGGGGCAAAATTCCAGAAACTTTCCTTATTTTGGGGCAAAATTGCAGAAATTTCACTTATTTTGGGGCAAAATTGCAGAAATTTCACTTATTTTCGGGCAAAATTGCAGAAATTTCACTTATTTCAGAGAAAAAAGGCAGAAATTTTCCTTATTTTGGGGCAAAAAGCAGATATTCCTAATATTTTGTGGCAAAAATGCAGAAATTCCCCTTATTTTGAGGTAAAAAGGCTGAATTTCGCATTATTTTGCGGCAAAAAGGCAGAAATTTCCCTAATTTTGGAGCAAAAGTACAGGAATTTCACTTACTTCAGGGTAATAAGTCAGAATTTTTCCTTATTTTGGGGCAAAAAAGACAGAAATTCCCTTTGTTTTGGGAGAAAAAGACAGAAATTCCACTTATTTAGAGGCAAAAAAGCAGAAATTCCCCTTATTTTGGAGCAAAAATGAAGAAATTTCTCTTTTTTATGGCAAATAGGTATGCATTCTTCTTATTTTCGGGCAAAAAGGCAGAAATTCTCGGTATTTTGGAGCAAAATTGCAGAAATTCCCCTAATTGTGGGGCAAAAAGGCAGAAATTTCCTATATGTTGGGGCAAAAAGACAGAAATTCTCCATTTTTTGGGGCAAAACTCAGAAATTCCACTTATTTTGTGGCAAAATTGCAGAAATTTCCCTTATTTTGGGGCAAAATTGCAGAAATTTCACTTATTTTGGGCAAAAAGGCAGAAATTTCATTTATTTCAGGGAAAAAAGGCAAAAATTTTACTTATTTTGGGGCAAAAAGTCATAAATTCCTAATATTTTGTGGTAAAAATGCAGAAATTCCCCTTATTTTGAGGTAAAAAGACTGAAATTCCCCTTATTTGGGGGCAAAAAGGCAGAAATTTCCCTTATTTTGGGGCAAAATTGAAGAAATTTCACTTACTACAGGGTAATAAGTCAGAATTTTTCCTTATTTTAGGGCAAAAAAGACAGAAATTCCCTTTGTTTGGAGGGAAAAAGACAGAAATTCCACTTATTTAGAGGCAAAAATATAGAAATTCCCTTTATTTTGAAGCAAAATAGAAGAAATTACATTTTTGATGGCAAAAAGGTATGCATTCTTCTTATTTTCGGGCAAAAAGGCAGAAATTCCCCGTCTTTTGGAGCAAAATTGCTGAAATTCCCCTAATTGTGGGGCAAAAAGGCAGAAATTTCCTATATGTTGGGGCAAAAAGACAGAAATTCTCCTTATTTTGAAGCAAAACTCAGAAATTCCTCTTATTTTGAAGCAAAATTCAAGAAATTTCCCTTATTTTAGGACAAAATTGCAGAAATTTCACTTATTTTGGGGCAAAATTGAAGAAATTTCAATTATTTCAGGGAAAAAAAGCAGAAATTTTCTTATTTTGGGGCAAAAAGGCAGAAATTCCTAATATTTTGTGGCAAAAATGCGGAAATTCCCCTTATTTTGAGGTAAAAAGGCTGAAATTCCCCTTATTTGGGGGCAAAAATCCAGAAATTCCCCTTATTTTGAGGTAAAAAGGCTGAAATTCCCCTTATTTGCGGGCAAAAAGGTAGAAATTTCCCTTATTTTGGGGAAAAATTACAGAAATTTTACTTACTTCAGGGTAATAAGTCAGAATTTTTCCTTATTTTGGGGCAAAAAAGACAGAAATTCTCTTTATTTTGGGGGAAATAGACAGAAATTCCACTTATTTAGAGGCAAAAAAGCAGAAATTCCTTTTATTTTGGAGCAAAAATGAAGAAATTTCCCATTTTTTGGCAAAAAGGTATTCATTCTTCTTATTTTCGGGCAAAAAGGCAGAAATTACCCGTATTTTGGAGCAAAATTACAGATATTTCCCTAATTGTGTAGCAAAAAACAGAAATTCTCTATATGTTGGGGCAAAAATACAGAAATTCTCTTTATTTTGGGGAAAAACACAAAAATTCCACTTATTTTGGGGCAAAATTCCAGAAATTTCCCTTATTTTGGTGCAAAATTGCAGAAATTTTACTTACTTCAGGTTAATAAGTCAGAATTTTTCCTTAATTTGGGGCAAAAAAGACAGAAATTCCCTTTGTTTTGGGGGAAAAAGACAGAAATTCCACTTATTTAGAGGCAAAAAAGCAGAAATTCCCCTTATTATGGAGCAAAAATGAAGAAATTTCCCTTTTTTATGGCAAAAAGTTATGCATTCTTTATATTTTCAGGCAAAAAGGCAGATATTCCTTGTATTTTGGAGCAAAATTGAAGAAATTCCCCTAATTTTTGGGCAAAAAGGCAGAAATTGCCTATATGTTGGGGCAAAAAGACAGAAATTTTCTTTATTTTGGGGCAAAACTCAGAAATTCCACTTATTTTGGGGCAAAATTCCAGAAATTTTCCTTATTTTGGGGCAAAATTGCAGAAATTTCACTTATTTTGGGGCAAAATTGCAGAAATTTCACTTATTTTGGGGCAAAATTGCAGAAATTTCACTTATTTCAGAGAAAAAAGGCAGAAATTTTCCTTATTTTGGGGCAAAAAGCAGATATTCCTAATATTTTGTGGCAAAAATGCAGAAATTCCCCTTATTTTGAGGTAAAAAGGCTGAAATTCGCATTATTTTGCGGCAAAAAGGCAGAAATTTCCCTAATTTTGGAGCAAAAGTACAGGAATTTCACTTACTTCAGGGTAATAAGTCAGAATTTTTCCTTATTTTGGGGCAAGAAAGACAGAAATTCCCTTTGTTTTGGGAGAAAAAGACAGAAATTCCACTTATTTAGAGGCAAAAAAGCAGAAATTCTCCTTATTTTGGAGCAAAAATGAAGAAATTTCTCTTTTTTATGGCAAATAGGTATGCATTCTTCCTTTTTTCGGGCAAAAAGGCAGAAATTCTCGGTATTTTGGAGCAAAATTGCAGAAATTCCCCTAATTGTGGGGCAAAAAGGCAGAAATTTCCTATATGATGGGGCAAAAAGACAGAAATTCTCCATTTTTTGGGGCAAAACTCAGAAATTCCACTTATTTTGTGGCAAAATTGCAGAAATTTCCCTTATTTTGGGGCAAAATTGCAGAAATTTCACTTATTTTGGGGCAAATTTGCAGAAATTTCACTTATTTTGGGGCAAAACTGCAGAAATTTCACTTATTTCAGTGAAAAAAGGCAGAAATTTTCCTTATTTTGGGGCAAAAAGGCAGAAATTCCTAATATTTTGTGGCAAAAATGCAGAAATTCCCCATATTTCGAGGTAAAAAGGCTGAAATTCCACTTATTTGGGGGCAAAAAGGCAGAAATTTTTCTTATTTTGGGGCAAAATTGCAGAAATTTCACTTACTTCAGGGTAATAAGTCAGAATTTTTCTTTATTTTGGGGCAAAAAAGACAGAAATTTCTTTCGTTTTGGGGGAAAAATACAGAAATTCCACTTATTTAGAGGCAAAAAAGCAGAAATTACCTTTATTTTTGAGCAAAAATGAAGAAATTTCCTTTTTATGGCAAAAAGATATGCATTCTTCTTACTTTCGGGCAAAAAGGCAGAAATTCCCTGTATTTTGGAGCAAAATTGCAGAAATTCCCCTAATTGTGGGGCAAAAAGGCAGAAATTCTTTATATGTTGGGGCCAAAAGAAAGAATTTCTCCTTATTTTGGGGCAAAACTCAGTAATTCCACTTAGTTTGGGTCAAAATTCCAGAAATTTCCCTTATTTTGGGACAAAATTGCAGAAATTTCACTTATTTTGGGGCAAAATTGCAGAAATTTCACTTATTTCAGGGAAAAAAAGCAGAAATTTTTTTATTTTGGGGCAAAAAGGCAGAAATTAATAATATTTTGTGGCAAAAATGCAGAAATTCTCTTTATTTTGAGGTAAAAAGGCTGAAATTCCCCTTATTTGTGGGCAAAAAGGCAGAAATTTCTCTTATTTTGAGGCAAAATTGCAGAAATTTCACTTACTTCAGGGTAATAAGTCAGAATTTTTCCGTATTTTGGTGCAAAAATACAAAAATTCCCTTTGTTTTGGGAAAAAAAGACAGAATTCCACTTATTTAGAGGCAAAAAAGCAGAAATTCCCCTTATTATGGAGCAAAAATGAAGAAATTTCCCTTTTTTATGGCAAAAAGTTATGCATTCTTTATATTTTCAGGCAAAAAGGCAGATATTCCCTGTATTTTGGAGCAAAATTGAAGAAATTCCCCTAATTTTTGGGCAAAAAGGCAGAAATTGCCTATATGTTGGGGCAAAAAGACAGAAATTTTCTTTATTTTGGGGCAAAACTCAGAAATTCCACTTATTTTGTGGCAAAATTCCAGAAATTTTCCTTATTTTGGGGCAAAATTGCAGAAATTTCACTTATTTTGGGGCAAAATTGCAGAAATTTCAATTATTTTGGGGCAAAATTGCAGAAATTTCACTTATTTCAGAGAAAAAAGGCAGAAATTTTCCTTATTTTGGGGCAAAAAGCAGATATTCCTAATATTTTGTGGCAAAAATGCAGAAATTCCCCTTATTTTGAGGTAAAAAGGCTTAAATTCGCATTATTTTGGGGCAAAAAGGCAGAAATTTCCCTAATTTTGGAGCAAAAGTACAGGAATTTCACTTACTTCAGGGTAATAAGTCAGAATTTTTCCTTATTTTGGGGCAAAAAAGACAGAAATTCCCTTTGTTTTGGGAGAAAAAGACAGAAATTCCACTTATTTAGAGGCAAAAAAGCAGAAATTCCCCTTATTTTGGAGCAAAAATGAAGAAATTTCTCTTTTTTATGGCAAATAGGTATGCATTCTTCCTTTTTTCGGGCAAAAAGGCAGAAATTCTCGGTATTTTGGAGCAAAATTGCAGAAATTCCCCTAATTGTGGGGCAAAAAGGCAGAAATTTCCTATATGTTGGGGCAAAAAGACAGAAATTCTCCATTTTTTGGGGCAAAACTCAGAAATTCCACTTATTTTGTTGCAAAATTGCAGAAATTTCCCTTATTTTGGGGCAAAATTGCAGAAATTTCACTTATTTTGGGCAAAAAGGCAGAAATTTCATTTATTTCAGGGAAAAAAGGCAAAAATTTTTTTATTTTGGGACAAAAAGTCATAAATTCCTAATATTTTGTGGTAAAAATGCAGAAATTCCTCTTATTTTGAGGTAAAAAGACTGAAATTCCCCTTATTTGGGGGCAAAAAGGCAGAAATTTCCCTTATTTTGGGGCAAAATTGAAGAAATTTCACTTACTACAGGGTAATAAGTCAGAATTTTTCCTTATTTTAGGGCAAAAAAGACAGAAATTCCCTTTGTTTTGAGGGAAAAAGACAGAAATTCCACTTATTTAGAGGCAAAAAAATAGAAAATCCCTTTATTTTGAAGCAAAATAGAAGAAATTACATTTTTGATGGCAAAAAGGTATGCATTCTTCTTATTTTCGGGCAAAAAGGCAGAAATTCCCCGTCTTTTGGAGCAAAATTGCTGAAATTCCCCTAATTGTGGGGCAAAAAGGCAGAAATTTCCTATATGTTGGGGCAAAAAGACAGAAATTCTCCTTATTTTGAAGCAAAACTCAGAAATTCCTCTTATTTTGAAGCAAAATTCCAGAAATTTCCCTTATTTTAGGAAAAAATTGCAGAAATTTCACTTATTTTGGGGCAAAATTGCAGAAATTTCAATTATTTCAGGGAAAAAAGCAGAAATTTTCTTATTTTGGGGCAAAAAGGCAGAAATTCCTAATATTTTGTGGCAAAAATGCGGAAATTCCCCTTATTTTGAGGTAAAAAGGCTGAAATTCCCCTTATTTGGTGGCAAAAATGCAGAAATTCCCCTTATTTTGAGGTAAAAAGCTGAAATTTCCCTTATTTGCGGGCAAAAAGGTAGAA
Source organism: Micromys minutus (assembly GCF_963924665.1). Lineage (NCBI taxonomy): Eukaryota > Metazoa > Chordata > Mammalia > Rodentia > Muridae > Micromys > Micromys minutus. Next base: position 39,300 of record NW_027667537.1, read on the forward strand.
ATTTCCCTTATTTTGGGGAAAAATTACAGAAATTTCACTTACTTCAGGGTAATAAGTCAGAATTTTTCCTTATTTTGGGGCAAAAAAGACAAAAATTCTCTTTATTTTGGGGGAAATAGACAGAAATTCCACTTATTTAGAGGCAAAAAGCAGAAATTCCTTTTATTTTGGAGCAAAAATGAAGAAATTTCCCATTTTTTGGCAAAAAGGTATTCATTCTTCTTATTTTCGGGCAAAAAGGCAGAAATTACCCGTATTTTGGAGCAAAATTACAGATATTTCCCTAATTGTGTAGCAAAAAACAGAAATTCTCTATATGTTGGGGCAAAAATACAGAAATTCTCTTTATTTTGGGGAAAAACACAAAAATTCCACTTATTTTGGGGCAAAATTCCAGAAATTTCCCTTATTTTGGTGCAAAATTGCAGAAATTTTACTTACTTCAGGTTAATAAGTCAGAATTTTTCCTTATTTTGGGGCAAAAAAGACAGAAATTCCCTTTGTTTTGGGGGAAAAAGACAGAAATTCCACTTATTTAGAGGCAAAAAAGCAGAAATTCCCCTTAATTTGGAGCAAAAATGAAGAAATTTCCCTTTTTTTATGGCAAAAAGGTATGCATTCCTCTTATTTTCGTGCAAAAAGGCAGAAATTCCACGTATTTTGGAGCAAAATTGAATAAATTCCCCTAATTGTGGGGCAAAAAGGCAAAAATTGCCTATATGTTGGGGCAAAAAAACAGATTTCTCCTTATTTTGGGGCAAAACTCAGAAATTCCACTTATTTTGGGGAAAAATTCCAGAAATTTCCCTTATTTTGGGGCAAAATTGCAGAAATTTCACTTATTTTGGGGCAAAATTGCAAAATTTCACTTATTTCAGAGAAAAAAAAGCAGAAATTTTCTTATTTTGGGGCAAAAAGGCAGAAATTCCTAATATTTTGTGGCAAAAATGCAGAAATTCCCTTTATTTTGAGTTAAAAAGGCTGAAATTCCCTTTATTTGGGGGCAAAAAGGCAAAAATTTCCTTTATTTTGGGGCAAAATTTCAGAAATTTCTCTTACTTCAGGGTAAAAAGTCCGAAAATTTCCTTATTTTGGGGCAAAAAAGACAGGAATTCCCTTTGTTTTGGAAGAAAAAGACAGAAATTCCACTTATTTAGAGGCAAAAAAGCAGAAATTCCCCTTATTTTGGAGCAAAAATGAAGAAATTTCCCTTTTTTATGGCAAAAAGTTATGCATTCTTCTTATTTTTGGGCAAAAAGGCAGAAATTCCCCGTATTTTGGAGCAAAATTGCAGAAATTTCTTTAATTGTGGGACAAAAATGCAGAAATTCTCTATATATTGGGGCAAAAAGACAGAAATTCTCCTTATTTTGTGTCAAAACTCAGAAATTCCACTTATTTTGGGGCAAAATTCCAGAAATTTCCTTTAATTTGGGGCAAAATTGCAGAAATTTCACTTATTTTTGGGCAAAATTGCAGAAATTTCACTTATTTTGGGGCAAAATTGCAGAAATTTCACTTATTTCAGAGAAAAAAGACAGAAATTTTTCTTATTTTGGGGCAAAAAGGCAGAAATTCCTAATATTTTGTGACAAAAATGCAGAAATTCTCCTTATTTTGAGGTAAAAAGGCTGAAATTCCCCAAATTTGGAGGCAAAAAGGCAGAAATTTCCCTAATTTTGGGGCAAAATTTCAGAAATTTCACTTACTTCAGGGTAATAAGTCAGAAAATTTCCTTATTTTGGGGCAAAAAAGACAGGAATTCCCTTTGTTTTGGGGGAAAAAGACAGAAATTCCACATATTTAGAGGCAAAAAAGCAGAAATTCCCCTTATTTTGGAGCAAAAATGAAGAAATTTCCCTTTTTTATGGCAAAAAGTTATGCATTCTTCTTATTTTCGGGCAAAAAGGCAGAAATTCCCCGTATTTTGGAGCAAAATTGCAGAAATTTCTTTAATTGTGGGACAAAAATGCAGAAATTCTCTATATATTGGGGCAAAAAGACAGAAATTCTCCTTATTTTCTGTCAAAACTCAGAAATTCCACTTATTTTGGGGCAAAATTCCAGAAATTTCCTTTAAATTGGGGCAAAATTGCAGAAAATTCACTTATTTTTGGGCAAAATTGCAGAAATTTCACTTATTTTGGGGCAAAATTGCAGAAATTTCACTTATTTCAGAGAAAAAAGACAGAAATTTTCCTTATTTTGGGGCAAAAAGGCAGAAATTCCTAATATTTTGTGACAAAAATGCAGAAATTCTCCTTATTTTGAGGTAAAAAGACTGAAATTCCCCTAATTTGGAGGCAAAAAGGCAGAAATTTCCCTAATTTTGGGGCAAAATTTCAGAAATTTCACTTACTTCAGGGTAATAAGTCAGAATTTTTCCTTATTTTGGGGCAAAAATGACAGAAATTCCCTATGTCTTGGGGGAAAAGACAGAAATTCCACTTAATTAAAGGCCAAAATGCAGAAATTCCTCTTATTTTGGAGCAAAAATGAAGAAATTTCCCTTTTTTATGGCAAAAAGTTATGCATTCTTTTTATTTTCGGGCAAAAAGGCAGAAATTCCCCGTATTTTGGAGCATAATTGCAGAAATTCCCCTAATTGTGGGGCAAAAATGCAGAAAATCTCTTTATGTTGGGGCAAAAAGACAGAAATTCTCCTTATTTTGGGGTAAAACTAAGAAATTCCACTTATTTTGGGGCATAATTCCAGAAATTTTCCTTATTTTGGGGCAAAATTGCTGAAATTTCAATTATTTTGGGGCAAATATGAAGAAATTTTAATTATTTTGTGGCAAAATTGCAGAATTTTCACATATTTTAGGGAAAAAAGGCAGAAATTTTCTTTATTTTTGAGCAAAAAGGCAGAAATTCCTAATATTTTGTGGCAAAAATGCAGAAATTCCCCTTATTTTAAGGTAAAAAGACTGAAATTCCCCTTATTTGGGGGCAAAAAGGCAGAAATTTCCCTTATTTTGGGGCAAAATTGCAGAAATTTCACTTACTTCAGGGTAATAAGTCAGAATTTTTCCTTATTTTGGGGCAAAAAGACAGAAATTCCCTTTGTTTTGGGGGAAAAAACCAGAAATTCCACTTATTTAGAGGCAAAAAAGCAGAAATTCCCCTTTTTGGAGCAAAAATGAAGAAATTTCCCTTTTTTATGGCAAAAAGGTATGCATTCTTCTTATTTTCGGGCAAAAGGCAGAAATTCCCCATATTTTGGAGCAAAATTGAAGAAATTCCCCTAATTGTGGGGCCAAAAGGCAGAAATTGCCTATGTGTTGGGGCAAAAAGACAGAAATTCTCCTTATTTTGGGGCAAAACTCAGAAATTCCACTTATTTTGGGGCAAAATTCCAGAAATTTCCCTTATTTTGGGGCACAATTGCAGACATTTCACTTATTTTAGGGCAAAATGGCAGAAATTTCACTTATTTAAGGAAAAAAAAGCAGAAATTTTCTTATTTTGGGGCAAAAAGGCAGAAATTCCTAATATTTTGAGGCATAAATGCAGAAATTCCCCTTATTTTGAGGTAAAAAGGCTGAAATTCCCCTTATTTGGGGGCAAAAAGGCAAAAATTTCCTTTATTTTCGTTCAAAATTTCAGAAATTTCACTTATTTAAGGGTTATAAGTCAGAAATTTTCTTTATTTTGGGACAAAAAAGACAAGAATTCCCTTTGCCTTGGGGGAAAAAGACAGAAATTCCACTTATTTAGAGGCAAAAAAGCAGAAATTCCCCTTATTTTGGAGCAAAAATGAAGAAATTTCCCTTTTTTATGGCAAAAGGGTATGCATTCTTCTTATTATCGGGCAAAAAAGCAAAAATTCCCCGTATTTTTGACCAAATTGCAGAAATTCCCCTAATTGTGGGGCAAAAATGCAGAAAATCTCTATATGTTGGGGCCAAAAGACCGAAATTCTCTTTATTTTGGGGCAAAACTCAGAAATTCCACTTATTTTGGGGCAAAATTACAGAAATTTTCCTTTTTTGGGGGCAAAATTGCAGAAATTTCACTTATTTTGGGGCAAATATGCAGAAATTTTACATATTTTGTAACAAAATTGCAGAAATTTCACTTATTTCAGGGAAAAAATGCAGAAATTTTCCTTATTTTGGAGCAAAATGGCAGAAATTCCTAATATTTTGTGGCAAAAATGCAGAAATTCCCCTTATTTCGAAATAAAAAGGCTGAAATTCCCCTTATTTGGGGGCAAAAGGCAGAAATTTCCCTTTTTTTTGGGCAAAATTGCAGAAATATCACTTACTTCAGGGTAATAAGTCAGAATTTTTCCTTATTTTGGGGCAAAAAACACAGAAATTCCCTTTGTTTTGAGGGAAAAAGAAAGAAATTCCACATATTTAGAGGCAAAAAAGCAGAAATTCCCCTTTTTGGAGCAAAAATGAAGAAATTTTCTTTTTTTATGGCAAAAAGGTATGCATTCTTCTTATTTTCAAGCAAAAAGGCAGAAATTCCCCGTATTTTGGAGCAAAATTGCAGAAATTCCCCTAATTGTGGGGCAAAAAGGCAGAAATTGCCTATATGTTGGGGCAAAATACAGAAATTCTCCTTATTTTGGGGCAAAACTCAGAAATTTCACTTATTTTGGGGCAAAATTCCAGAAATTTCCCTTATTTTGGGGCAAAATTGCAGAAATTTCACTTATTTTGGGGCAAATTTGCAGAAATTTCACTTATTTTGGGGCAAAACTGCAGAAATTTCACTTATTTCAGTGAAAAAAGGCAGAAATTTTTCTTATTTTGGGGCAAAAAGGCAGAAATTCCTAATATTTTGTGGCAAAAATGCAGAAATTCCCCATATTTCGAGGTAAAAAGGCTGAAATTCCACTTATTTGGGGGCAAAAAGGCAGAAATTTTTCTTATTTTGGGGCAAAATTGCAGAAATTTCACTTACTTCAGGGTAATAAGTCAGAACTTTTCTTTATTTTGGGGCAAAAAAGACAGAAATTTCCTTCGTTTTGGGGGAAAAATACAGAAATTCCACTTATTTAGAGGCAAAAAAGCAGAAATTACCCTTATTTTTGAGCAAAAATGAAGAAATTTCCTTTTTATGGCAAATAGATATGCATTCTCCTTACTTTCGGGCAAAAAGGCAGAAATTCCCTGTGTTTTGGAGCAAAATTGCAGAAATTCCCCTAATTGTGGTGCAAAAAGGCAGAAATTCTTTATATGTTGGGGCAAAAAGACAGAAATTCTCCTTATTTTGGGGCAAAACTCAGTAATTCCACTTAGTTTGGGTCAAAATTCCAGAAATTTCCCTTATTTTGGGGCAAAATTGCAGAAATTTCACTTATTTTGGGGCAAAATTGCAGAAATTTCACTTATTTCAGGGGAAAAAAGCAGAAATTTTTTTTTTGGGGGCAAAAAGGCAGAAATTAATAATATTTTGTAGCAAAAAAGCAGAAATTCCCCTTATTATGGAGCAAAAATGAAGAAATTTCCCTTTTTTATGGCAAAAAGTTATGCATTCTTTATATTTTCAGGCAAAAAGGCAGATATTCCCCGTATTTTGGAGCAAAATTGAAGAAATTCCCCTAATTTTTGGGCAAAAAGGCAGAAATTGCCTATATGTTGGGGCAAAAAGACAGAAATTTTCTTTATTTTGGGGCAAAACTCAGAAACTCCACTTATTTTGGGGCAAAATTCCAGAAATTTTCCTTATTTTGGGGCAAAATTGCAGAAATTTCACTTATTTTGGGGCAAAATTGCAGAAATTTCACTTATTTTGGGGCAAAATTGCAGAAATTTCACTTATTTCAGAGAAAAAAGGCAGAAATTTTCCTTATTTTGGGGCAAAAAGCAGATATTCCTAATATTTTGTGGCAAAAATGCAGAAATTTTCCTTATTTTGAGGTAAAAAGGCTGAAATTCGCATTATTTTGCGGCAAAAAGGCAGAAATTTCCCTAATTTTGGAGCAAAAGTACAGGAATTTCACTTACTTCAGGGTAATAAGTCAGAATTTTTCCTTATTTTGGGGCAAAAAAGACAGAAATTCCCTTTGTTTTGGGAGAAAAAGACAGAAATTCCACTTATTTAGAGGCAAAAAAGCAGAAATTCCCCTTATTTTGGAGCAAAAATGAAGAAATTTCTCTTTTTTATGGCAAATAGGTATGCATTCTTCTTATTTTCGGGCAAAAAGGCAGAAATTCTCGGTATTTTGGAGCAAAATTGCAGAAATTCCCCTAATTGTGGGGCAAAAAGGCAGAAATTTCCTATATGTTGGGGCAAAAAGACAGAAATTCTCCATTTTTTTGGGCAAAACTCAGAAATTCCACTTATTTTGTGGCAAAATTGCAGAAATTTCCCTTATTTTGGGGCAAAATTGCAGAAATTTCACTTATTTTGGGCAAAAAGGCAGAAATTTCATTTATTTCAGGGAAAAAAGGCAAAAATTTTACTTATTTTGGGGCAAAAAGTCATAAATTCCTAATATTTTGTGGTAAAAATGCAGAAATTCCCCTTATTTTGAGGTAAAAAGACTGAAATTCCCCTAATTTGGGGGCAAAAATTCAGAAATTTCCTTTATTTTGGGGCAAAATTGAAGAAATTTCACTTACTACAGGGTAATAAGTCAGAATTTTTCCTTATTTTAGGGCAAAAAAGACAGAAATTCCCTTTGTTTTGAGGGAAAAAGACAGAAATTCCACTTATTTAGAGGCAAAAAAATAGAAATTCCCTTTATTTTGAAGCAAAATAGAAGAAATTACATTTTTGATGGCAAAAAGGTATGCATTCTTCTTATTTTCGGGCAAAAAGGCAGAAATTCCCCGTCTTTTGGAGCAAAATTGCTGAAATTCCCCTAATTGTGGGGCAAAAAGGCAGAAATTTCCTATATGTTGGGGCAAAAAGACAGAAATTCTCCTTATTTTGAAGCAAAACTCAGAAATTCCTCTTATTTTGAAGCAAAATTCAAGAAATTCCCCTTATTTTAGGACAAAATTGCAGAAATTTCACTTATTTTGGGGCAAAATTGCAGAAATTTCAATTATTTCAGGGAAAAAAAGCAGAAATTTTCTTATTTTGGGGCAAAAAGGCAGAAATTCCTAATATTTTGTGGCAAAAATGCGGAAATTCCCCTTATTTTGAGGTAAAAAGGCTGAAATTCCCCTTATTTGGGGGCAAAAATGCAGAAATTCCCCTTATTTTGAGGTAAAAAGGCTGAAATTCCCCTTATTTGGGGGCAAAAAGGTAGAAATTTCCCTTATTTTGGGGAAAAATTACAGAAATTTTACTTACTTCAGGGTAATAAGTCAGAATTTTTCCTTATTTTGGGGCAAAAAAGACAGAAATTCTCTTTATTTTGGGGGAAATAGACAGAAATTCCACTTATTTAGAGGCAAAAAAGCACAAATTCCTTTTATTTTGGAGCAAAAATGAAGAAATTTCCCATTTTTTGGCAAAAAGGTATTCATTCTTCTTATTTTCGGGCAAAAAGTCAGAAATTACCCGTATTTTGGAGCAAAATTACAGATATTTCCCTAATTGTGTAGCAAAAAACAGAAATTCTCTATATGTTGGGGCAAAAATACAGAAATTCTCTTTATTTTGGGGAAAAACACAAAAATTCCACTTATTTTGGGGCAAAATTCCAGAAATTTCCCTTATTTTGGTGCAAAATTGCAGAAATTTTACTTACTTCAGGTTAATAAGTCAGAATTTTTCCTTATTTTGGGGCAAAAAAGACAGAAATTCCCTTTGTTTTGGGGGAAAAATACAGAAATTCCACTTATTTAGAGGCAAAAAAGCAGAAATTCCCCTTAATTTGGAGCAAAAATGAAGAAATTTCCCTTTTTTTATGGCAAAAATGTATGCATTCCTCTTATTTTCGTGCAAAAAGGCAGAAATTCCACGTATTTTGGAGCAAAATTGAAGAAATTCCCCTAATTGTAGGGCAAAAAGGCAGAAATTGCCTATATGTTGGGGCAAAAAAACAGAAATTCTCCTTATTTTGGGGCAAAACTCAGAAATTCCACTTATTTTGGGGCAAAATTCCAGAAATTTCCCTTATTTTGGGGCAAAATTGCAGAAATTTCACTTATTTTGGGGCAAAATTGCAAAATTTCACTTATTTCAGAGAAAAAAAAGCAGAAATTTTCTTATTTTGGGGCAAAAAGGCAGAAATTCCTAATATTTTGTGGCAAAAATGCAGAAATTTACTTTATTTTGAGGTAAAAAGGCTGAAATTCCCTTTATTTGGGGGCAAAAAGGCAAAAATTTCCTTTATTTTGGGGCAAAATTTCAGAAATTTCACTTATTTCAGGGTAATAAGTCAGAAAATTTCCTTATTTTGGGGCAAAAAAGACAGGAATTCCCTTTGTTTTGGGGGAAAAAGACAGAAATTCCACTTATTTAGAGGCAAAAAAGCAGAAATTCCCCTTATTTTGGAGCAAAAATGAAGAAATTTCCCTTTTTTATGGCAAAAAGTTATGCATTCTTCTTATTTTCGGGCAAAAAGGCAGAAATTCCCCGTATTTTGGAGCAAAATTGCAGAAATTTCTTTAATTGTGGGACAAAAATGCAGAAATTCTCTATATATTGAAGCAAAAAGACAGAAATTCTCCTTATTTTGTGTCAAAACTCAGAAATTCCACTTATTTTGGGGCAAAATTCCAGAAATTTCCTTTAATTTGGGGCAAAATTGCAGAAATTTCACTTATTTTTGGGCAAAATTGCAGAAATTTCACTTATTTTGGGGCAAAATTGCAGAAATTTCACTTATTTCAGAGAAAAAAGACAGAAATTTTTCTTATTTTGGGGCAAAAAGGCAGAAATTCCTAATATTTTGTGACAAAAATGCAGAAATTCTCCTTATTTTGAGGTAAAAAGGCTGAAATTCCCCTAATTTGGAGGCAAAAAGGCAGAAATTTCCCTAATTTTGGGGCAAAATTTCAGAAATTTCACTTACTTCAGGGTAATAAGTCAGAATTTTTCCTTATTTTGGGGCAAAAATGACAGAAATTCCCTTTGTCTTGGGGGAAAAGACAGATATTCCACTAATTTAAAGGCCAAAATGCAGAAATTCCCCTTATTTTGGAGCAAAAATGAAGAAATTTCCCTTTTTTATGGCAAAAAGTTATGCATTCTTTTTATTTTCGGGCAAAAAGGCAGAAATTCCCCGTATTTTGGAGCATAATTGCAGAAATTCCCCTAATTGTGGGGCAAAAATGCAGAAAATCTCTCAATGTTGGAGCAAAAAGACAGAAATTCTCCTTATTTTGGGGCAAACCTAAGAAATTCCACTTATTTTGGGGCAAAATTCCAGAAATTTTCTTTATTTTGGGGCAAAATTGCAGAAATTTCAATTATTTTGGGGCAAATATGAAGAAATTTTAATTATTTTGTGGCAAAATTGCAGAAATTTCACATATTTTAGGGAAAAAGGGCAGAAATTTTCTTTATTTTTGGGCAAAAAGGCAGAAATTCCTAATATTTTTGGCAAAAATGCAGAAATTCCCCTTATTTCGAGGTAAAAAGGCTGAAATTCCCCTTATTTGGGGGCAAAAAGGCAGAAATTTCCCTTATTTTGGGGCAAAATTGCAGAAATATCACTTACTTCAGGGTAATAAGTCAGAACTTTTCCTTATTTTGGGGCAAAAAACACAGAAATTCCCTTTGTTTTGAGGGAAAAAGAAAGAAATTCCACTTATTTAGAGGCAAAAAAGCAGAAATTCCCCTTTTTGGAGCAAAAATGAAGAAATTTTCTTTTTTTATGGCAAAAAGGTATGCATTCTTCTTATTTTCAAGCAAAAAGGCAGAAGTTCCCCGTATTTTGGAGCAAAATTGCAGAAATTCCCCTAATTGTGGGGCAAAAAGGCAGAAATTGCCTATATGTTGGGGCAAAAAAACAGAAATTCTCCTTATTTTGGGGCAAAACTCAGAAATTTCACTTATTTTGGGGCAAAATTCCAGAAATTTCCCTTATTTTGGGGCAAAATTGCAGAAATTTCACTTATTTTGGGGCAAATTGCAGAAATTTCACTTATTTTGAGGCAAAACTGCAGAAATTTCACTTATTTCAGTGAAAAAAGGCAGAAATTTTTCTTATTTTGGGGCAAAAAGGCAGAAATTCCTAATATTTTGTGGCAAAAATGCAGAAATTCCCCATATTTCGAGGTAAAAAGGCTGAAATTCCACTTATTTGGGGGCAAAAAGGCAGAAATTTTTCTTATTTTGGGGCAAAATTGCAGAAATTTCACTTACTTCAGGGTAATAAGTCAGAACTTTTCTTTATTTTGGGGCAAGAAAGACAGAAATTTCCTTCGTTTTGGGGGAAAAATACAGAAATTCCACTTATTTAGAGGCAAAAAAGCAGAAATTACCTTTATTTTTGAGCAAAAATGAAGAAATTTCCTTTTTATGGCAAATAGATATGCATTCTCCTTACTTTCGGGCAAAAAGGCAGAAATTCCCTGTGTTTTGGAGCAAAATTGCAGAAATTCCCCTAATTGTGGTGCAAAAAGGCAGAAATTCTTTATATGTTGGGGAAAAAGACAGAAATTCTCCTTATTTTGGGGCAAAACTCAGTAATTCCACTTAGTTTGGGTCAAAATTCCAGAAATTTCCCTTATTTTGGGGCAAAATTGCAGAAATTTCACTTATTTTGGGGCAAAATTGCAGAAATTTCACTTATTTCAGGGGAAAAAAGCAGAAATTTTTTTATTTTGGGGCAAAAAGGCAGAAATTAATAATATTTTGTAGCAAAAATGCAGAAATTCTCTTTATTTTGAGTTAAAAAGGCTGAAATTCCCCTTATTTGTGGGCAAAAAGGCAGAAATTTCTCTTATTTTGAGGCAAAATTGCAGAAATTTCACTTACTTCAGGGTAATAAGTCAGAATTTTTCCGTATTTTGGTGCAAAAATACAAAAATTCCCTTTGTTTTGGGAAAAAAAGACAGAAATTCCACTTATTTAGAGGCAAAAAAGCAGAAATTCCCCTTATTATGGAGCAAAAATGAAGAAATTTCCCTTTTTTATGGCAAAAAGTTATGCATTCTTTATATTTTCAGGCAAAAAGGCAGATATTCCTTGTATTTTGGAGCAAAATTGAAGAAATTCCCCTAATTTTTGGGCAAAAAGGCAGAAATTGCCTATATGTTGGGGCAAAAAGACAGAAATTTTCTTTATTTTGGGGCAAAACTCAGAAATTCCACTTATTTTGGGGCAAAATTCCAGAAATTTTCCTTATTTTGGGGCAAAATTGCAGAAATTTCACTTATTTTGGGGCAAAATTGCAGAAATTTCACTTATTTTGGGGCAAAATTGCAGAAATTTCACTTATTTCAGAGAAAAAAGGCAGAAATTTTCCTTATTTTGGGGCAAAAAGCAGATATTCCTAATATTTTGTGGCAAAAATGCAGAAATTCCCCTTATTTTGAGGTAAAAAGGCTGAAATTCGCATTATTTTGCGGCAAAAAGGCAGAAATTTCCCTAATTTTGGAGCAAAAGTACAGGAATTTCACTTACTTCAGGGTAATAAGTCAGAATTTTTCCTTATTTTGGGGCAAAAAAGACAGAAATTCCCTTTGTTTTGGGAGAAAAAGACAGAAATTCCACTTATTTAGAGGCAAAAAAGCAGAAATTACCCTTATTTTTAAGCAAAAATTAAGAAATTTCCTTTTTATGGCAAATAGATATGCATTCTCCTTACTTTCGGGCAAAAAGGCAGAAATTCCCTGTATTTTGGAGCAAAATTGCAGAAATTCCCCTAATTGTGGTGCAAAAAGGCAGAAATTCTTTATATGTTGGGGCAAAAAGACAGAAATTCTCCTTATTTTGGGGCAAAACTCAGTAATTCCACTTAGTTTGGGTCAAAATTGCAGAAATTTCCCTTATTTTGGGGCAAAATTGCAGAAATTTCACTTATTTTGGGGCAAAATTGCAGAAATTTCACTTATTTCAGGGGAAAAAAGCAGAAATTTTTTTATTTTGGGGCAAAAAGGCAGAAATTAATAATATTTTGTAGCAAAAATGCAGAAATTCTCTTTATTTTGAGGTAAAAAGGCTGAAATTCCCCTTATTTGTGGGCAAAAAGGCAGAAATTTCTCTTATTTTGAGGCAAAATTGCAGAAATTTCACTTACTTCAGGGTAATAAGTCAGAATTTTTCCGTATTTTAGTGCAAAAATACAAAAATTCCCTTTGTTTTGGGAAAAAAAGACAGAAATTCCACTTATTTAGAGGCAAAAAAGCAGAAATTCCCCTTATTATGGAGCAAAAATGAAGAAATTTCCCTTTTTTATGGCAAAAAGTTATGCATTCTTTATATTTTCAGGCAAAAAGGCAGATATTCCCCGTATTTTGGAGCAAAATTGAAGAAATTCCCCTAATTTTTGGGCAAAAAGGCAGAAATTGCCTATATGTTGGGGCAAAAAGACAGAAATTTTCTTTATTTTGGGGCAAAACTCAGAAATTCCACTTATTTTGGGGCAAAATTCCAGAAACTTTCCTTATTTTGGGGCAAAATTGCAGAAATTTCACTTATTTTGGGGCAAAATTGCAGAAATTTCACTTATTTTCGGGCAAAATTGCAGAAATTTCACTTATTTCAGAGAAAAAAGGCAGAAATTTTCCTTATTTTGGGGCAAAAAGCAGATATTCCTAATATTTTGTGGCAAAAATGCAGAAATTCCCCTTATTTTGAGGTAAAAAGGCTGAATTTCGCATTATTTTGCGGCAAAAAGGCAGAAATTTCCCTAATTTTGGAGCAAAAGTACAGGAATTTCACTTACTTCAGGGTAATAAGTCAGAATTTTTCCTTATTTTGGGGCAAAAAAGACAGAAATTCCCTTTGTTTTGGGAGAAAAAGACAGAAATTCCACTTATTTAGAGGCAAAAAAGCAGAAATTCCCCTTATTTTGGAGCAAAAATGAAGAAATTTCTCTTTTTTATGGCAAATAGGTATGCATTCTTCTTATTTTCGGGCAAAAAGGCAGAAATTCTCGGTATTTTGGAGCAAAATTGCAGAAATTCCCCTAATTGTGGGGCAAAAAGGCAGAAATTTCCTATATGTTGGGGCAAAAAGACAGAAATTCTCCATTTTTTGGGGCAAAACTCAGAAATTCCACTTATTTTGTGGCAAAATTGCAGAAATTTCCCTTATTTTGGGGCAAAATTGCAGAAATTTCACTTATTTTGGGCAAAAAGGCAGAAATTTCATTTATTTCAGGGAAAAAAGGCAAAAATTTTACTTATTTTGGGGCAAAAAGTCATAAATTCCTAATATTTTGTGGTAAAAATGCAGAAATTCCCCTTATTTTGAGGTAAAAAGACTGAAATTCCCCTTATTTGGGGGCAAAAAGGCAGAAATTTCCCTTATTTTGGGGCAAAATTGAAGAAATTTCACTTACTACAGGGTAATAAGTCAGAATTTTTCCTTATTTTAGGGCAAAAAAGACAGAAATTCCCTTTGTTTGGAGGGAAAAAGACAGAAATTCCACTTATTTAGAGGCAAAAATATAGAAATTCCCTTTATTTTGAAGCAAAATAGAAGAAATTACATTTTTGATGGCAAAAAGGTATGCATTCTTCTTATTTTCGGGCAAAAAGGCAGAAATTCCCCGTCTTTTGGAGCAAAATTGCTGAAATTCCCCTAATTGTGGGGCAAAAAGGCAGAAATTTCCTATATGTTGGGGCAAAAAGACAGAAATTCTCCTTATTTTGAAGCAAAACTCAGAAATTCCTCTTATTTTGAAGCAAAATTCAAGAAATTTCCCTTATTTTAGGACAAAATTGCAGAAATTTCACTTATTTTGGGGCAAAATTGAAGAAATTTCAATTATTTCAGGGAAAAAAAGCAGAAATTTTCTTATTTTGGGGCAAAAAGGCAGAAATTCCTAATATTTTGTGGCAAAAATGCGGAAATTCCCCTTATTTTGAGGTAAAAAGGCTGAAATTCCCCTTATTTGGGGGCAAAAATCCAGAAATTCCCCTTATTTTGAGGTAAAAAGGCTGAAATTCCCCTTATTTGCGGGCAAAAAGGTAGAAATTTCCCTTATTTTGGGGAAAAATTACAGAAATTTTACTTACTTCAGGGTAATAAGTCAGAATTTTTCCTTATTTTGGGGCAAAAAAGACAGAAATTCTCTTTATTTTGGGGGAAATAGACAGAAATTCCACTTATTTAGAGGCAAAAAAGCAGAAATTCCTTTTATTTTGGAGCAAAAATGAAGAAATTTCCCATTTTTTGGCAAAAAGGTATTCATTCTTCTTATTTTCGGGCAAAAAGGCAGAAATTACCCGTATTTTGGAGCAAAATTACAGATATTTCCCTAATTGTGTAGCAAAAAACAGAAATTCTCTATATGTTGGGGCAAAAATACAGAAATTCTCTTTATTTTGGGGAAAAACACAAAAATTCCACTTATTTTGGGGCAAAATTCCAGAAATTTCCCTTATTTTGGTGCAAAATTGCAGAAATTTTACTTACTTCAGGTTAATAAGTCAGAATTTTTCCTTAATTTGGGGCAAAAAAGACAGAAATTCCCTTTGTTTTGGGGGAAAAAGACAGAAATTCCACTTATTTAGAGGCAAAAAAGCAGAAATTCCCCTTAATTTGGAGCAAAAATGAAGAAATTTCCCTTTTTTTATGGCAAAAAGGTATGCATTTCTCTTATTTTCGTGCAAAAAGGCAGAAATTCCACGTATTTTGGAGCAAAATTGAAGAAATTCCCCTAATTGTGGGGCAAAAAGGCAGAAATTGCCTATATGTTGGGGCAAAAAAACAGAAATTCTCCTTATTTTGGGGCAAAACTCAGAAATTCCACTTATTTTGGGGAAAAATTCCAGAAATTTCCCTTATTTTGGGGCAAAATTGCAGAAATTTCACTTATTTTGGGGCAAAATTGCAAAATTTCACTTATTTCAGAGAAAAAAAAGCAGAAATTTTCTTATTTTGGGGCAAAAAGGCAGAAATTCCTAATATTTTGTGGCAAAAATGCAGAAATTCCCTTTATTTTGAGGTAAAAAGGCCGAAATTCCCTTTATTTGGGGGCAAAAAGTCAAAAATTTCCTTTATTTTGGGGCAAAATTTCAGAAATTTCTCTTACTTCAGGGTAATAAGTCAGAAAATTTCCTTATTTTGGGGCAAAAAAGACAGGAATTCCCTTTGTTTTGGGGGAAAAAGACAGAAATTCCCCTTATTTAGAGGCAAAAAAGCAGAAATTCCCCTTATTTTGGAGCAAAAATGAAGAAATTTCCCTTTTTTATGGCAAAAAGGTATGCATTCCTCTTATTTTCGTGCAAAAAGGCAGAAATTCCACGTATTTTGGAGCAAAATTGAAGAAATTCCCCTAATTGTGGGGCAAAAAGGCAGAAATTGCCTATATGTTGGGGCAAAAAAACAGAAATTCTCCTTATTTTGGGGCAAAACTCAGAAATTCCACTTATTTTGGGGAAAAATTCCAGAAATTTCCCTTATTTTGGGGCAAAATTGCAGAAATTCCCCGTATTTTGGAGCAAAATTGCAGAAATTTCTTTAATTGTGGGACAAAAATGCAGAAATTCTCTATATATTGGGGCAAAAAGACAGAAATTCTCCTTATTTTCTGTCAAAACTCAGAAATTCCACTTATTTTGGGGCAAAATTCCAGAAATTTCCTTTAATTTGGGGCAAAATTGCAGAAATTTCACTTATTTTTGGGCAAAATTGCAGAAATTTCACTTATTTTGGGGCAAAATTGCAGAAATTTCACTTATTTCAGAGAAAAAAGACAGAAATTTTCCTTATTTTGGGGCAAAAAGGCAGAAATTCCTAATATTTTGTGACAAAAATGCAGAAATTCTCCTTATTTTGAGGTAAAAAGGCTGAAATTCCCCTAATTTGGAGGCAAAAAGGCAGAAATTTCCCTAATTTTGGGGCAAAATTGCAGAAATTTCACTTACTTCAGGGTAATAAGTCAGAATTTTTCCTTATTTTGGGGCAAAAATGACAGAAATTCCCTTTGCCTTGGAGGAAAAGACAGATATTCCACTAATTTAAAGGCCAAAATGCAGAAATTCCCCTTATTTTGGAGCAAAAATGAAGAAATTTCCCTTTTTTATGGCAAAAAGTTATGCATTCTTTTTATTTTCGGGCAAAAAGGCAGAAATTCCTCGTATTTTGGAGCATAATTGCAGAAATTCCCCTAATTGTGGGGCAAAAATGCAGAAAATCTCTCTATGTTGGGGCAAAAAGACAGAAATTCTCCTTATTTTGGGGCAAAACTAAGAAATTCCACTTATTTTGGGGCAAAATTCCAGAAATTTCCCTTATTTTGGGGCACAATTGCAGACATTTCACTTATTTTAGGGCAAAATTGCAGAAATTTCACTTATTTAAGGAAAAAAAAGCAGAAATTTTCTTATTTTGGGGCAAAAAGGCAGAAATTCCTAATATTTTGAGGCATAAATGCAGAAATTCCCCTTATTTTGAGGTAAAAAGGCTGAAATTCCCCTTATTTGGGGGCAAAAAGGCAAAAATTTCCTTTATTTTCGTTCAAAATTTCAGAAATTTCACTTATTTAAGGGTTATAAGTCAGAAATTTTCTTTATTTTGGGACAAAAAAGACAGGAATTCCCTTTGCCTTGGGGGAAAAAGACAGAAATTCCACTTATTTAAAGGCCAAAATGCAGAAATTCCCCTTATTTTGGAGCAAAAATGAAGAAATTTCCCTTTTTTATGGCAAAAAGTTATGCATTCTTTTTATTTTCGGGCAAAAAGGCAGAAATTCCCCGTATTTTTGAGCATAATTGCAGAAATTCCCCTAATTGTGGGGCAAAAATGCAGAAAATCTCTATATGATGGGGCAAAAAGACAGAAATTCTCCTTATTTTGTGGCAAAACTAAGAAATTCCACATATTTTGGGGCAAAATTCCAGAAATTTTCCTTATTTTGGGGCAAAATTGCAGAAATTTCAATTATTTTGGGGCAAATATGAAGAAATTTTAATTATTTTGTTGCAAAATTGCAGAAATTTCACATATTTTAGGGAAAAAAGGCAGAAATTTTCTTTATTTTTGGGCAAAAAGGCAGAAATTCCTAATATTTTGTGGCAAAAATGCAGAAATTCCCCTTATTTCGAGGTAAAAAGGCTGAAATTCCCCTTATTTGGGGGCAAAAAGGCAGAAATTTCCCTTATTTTGGGGCAAAATTGCAGAAATTTCACTTACTTCAGGGTAATAAGTCAGAATTTTTCCTTATTTTGGGGAAAAAAGACAGAAATTCCCTTTGTTTTGGGGGAAAAAAACAGAAATTCCACTTATTTAGAGGCAAAAAAGCAGAAATTCCCCTTTTTGGAGCAAAAATGAAGAAATTTCCCTTTTTTATGGCAAAAAGGTATGCATTCTTCTTATTTTCGGGCAAAAGGCAGAAATTCCCTATATTTTGGAGCAAAATTGAAGAAATTCCCCTAATTGTGGGGCCAAAAGGCAGAAATTGCCTATGTGTTGGGGCAAAAAGACAGAAATTCTCCTTATTTTGTGTCAAAACTCAGAAATTCCACTTATTTTGGGGCAAAATTCCAGAAATTTCCCTTATTTTGGGGCACAATTGCAGACATTTCACTTATTTTAGGGCAAAATTGCAGAAATTTCACTTATTTAAGGAAAAAAAAGGAGAAATTTTCTTATTTTGGGGCAAAAAGGCAGAAATTCCTAATATTTTGAGGCATAAATGCAGAAATTCCCCTTATTTTGAGGTAAAAAGGCTGAAATTCCCCTTATTTGGGGGCAAAAAGGCAAAAATTTCCTTTATGTTCGTTCAAAATTTCAGAAATTTCACTTATTTAAGGGTTATAAGTTAGAAATTTTCTTTATTTTGGGACAAAAAAGACAGGAATTCCCTTTGCCTTGGGGGAAAAAGACAGAAATTTCACTTATTTAGAAGCAAAAAAGCAGAAATTCCCCTTATTTTGGAGCAAAAATGAAGAAATTTCCCTTTTTTATGGCAAAAAGGTATGCATTCTTCTTATTATCGGGCAAAAAAGCAAAAATTCCCCGTATTTTTGAGCAAAATTGCAGAAATTCCCCTAATTGTGGGGCAAAAATGCAGAAAATCTCTATATGTTGGGGCCAAAAGACCGAAATTCTCTTTATTTTGGGGCAAAACTCAGAAATTCCACTTATTTTGGGGCAAAATTACAGAAATTTTCCTTTTTTTGGGGCAAAATTGAACAAATTTCACTTATTTTGGGGCAAATATGCAGAAATTTTACATATTTTGTAACAAAATTGCAGAAATTTCACTTATTTCAGGGAAAAAATGCAGAAATTTTCCTTATTTTGGAGCAAAATGGCAGAAATTCCTAATATTTTGTGGCAAAAATGCAGAAATTCCCCTTATTTCGAGGTAAAAAGGCTGAAATTCCCCTTATTTGGGGGCATTAAGGCAAAAATTTCCTTTATTTTCGTTCAAAATTGCAGAAATTTCACTTATTTAAGGGTAATAAGTCAGAAATTTTCTTTATTTTGGGGCAAAAAAGACAGGAATTCCCTTTGTTTTGGTGGATAAAGACAGAAATTCCACTTATTTAGAGGCAAAAAAGCAAAAATTCCCCTTATTTTAGAGCAAAAATGAAGAAATTTCTTTTTTATGGCAAAAATGTATGCATTCTTTTTATTTTCGGACAAAAATGCAGAAATTCCCCGTATTTTGGAGCAAAATTGCAGAAATTCCCCTAATTGTGGGGCAAAAAGGCAGAAATTCTCTATATGTTGGGGCAAAAAGACAGAAATTCTTCTTATTTTGAGGAAATACTCAGAAATTCCACTTATTTGGGGGCAAAATTCCAGAAATTTCCCTTATTTTGGGAAAAAATTGCAGAAATTTAACATATTTTGGGGCAAAATTGCAGAAATTTCACTTTTTTCACATAAAAAAATGAGAAATTTTCTTATTTTGGGGCAAAAAGGCAGAAATTCCTAATGTTTTGTGGCAATAATGCAGAAATTCCCCTTATTTTGAGATATAAAGGCTGAAATTCCCCTTTTTTGGGGGCAAAAATGCATAAATTCACCATATTTTGAGGTAAAAAGGCTGAAATTCCCCTTATTTGGAGGCAAAAAGGCAGAAATTTCCCTTATTTTTTGGCAAAATTGCAGAAATTTCACTTACTTCAGGGTAATAAGTCAGAATTTTTCTTTATTTTGGTGCAAAAATACAAAAATTCCCTTTGTTTTGGGGGAAAAAGACAGAAATTCCACTTATTTAGAGGCAAAAAAGCAGAAATTCCTTTTATTTTGGAGCAAAAATAAAGAAATTTCCTTTTTATGGCAAAAACGTATGCATTCTTCTTATTTTCAGGCAAAAAGGCAGAAATTCCCAGTATTTTGGAGCAAAATTGCAGAAATTCCCGTAATTGTGGGGCAAAAAGGCAGAAATTCTCTATATGCTGGGGCAAAAAACCAGAAATTCTCCTTATTTTGGGGC
Organism: Micromys minutus; assembly: GCF_963924665.1. Lineage (NCBI taxonomy): Eukaryota > Metazoa > Chordata > Mammalia > Rodentia > Muridae > Micromys > Micromys minutus. Next base: position 58,726 of record NW_027667537.1, read on the forward strand.
AAAACTCAGAAATTTCACTTATTTTGGGGCAAAATTGCAGAAATTTCACTTATTTCAGAAAAAAAAGACAGAAATTTTCCTTATTTTGGGGCAAAAAGGCAGAAATTCCTAATATTTTGTGACAAAAATGCAGAAATTCCCCTTATTTTGAAGTAAAATGGCTAAAATTCTCCTTATTTGGGGGCAAAAAGGCACTAATTTCCCTAATTTTGGGGCAAGATTGCAGAAATTTCACTTACTTCAGGGTAATAAGTCAGAATTTTTTTCTTATTTTGGGGCAAAAAAGGCAGAAATTCCCTTTGTTTTGGGGAAAAAATACTGAAATTCCACTTATTTAGAGGCAAAAAAGCAGAAATTCCCCTTATTTTGGAGCAAAAATGAAGAAATTTTTTTTTTATGGTAAAAAAGTATGCATTCTTCTTATTTTCTTGCAAAAAGGCAGAAATTCTCCGTATTTTGGAGCAAAATTGCAGAAATTCCTCTAATTGTGGGGCAAAAAGGCAGAAATTGCCTATATGTTGGGCTAAAAAGACAGAAATTCTCCTTATTTTGCTGCAAAACTCAGAAATTCCACTTATTTTGGGGCAAAATTCCAGAAATTTCCCTTATTTTGGGGCAAAATTGCAGAAATTGCACTTACTTCAGGGTAATAAGTCAGAATTTTTCCATATTTTGGTGCAAAAATACAAAAATTCCCTTTGTTTTGGGGGAAAAAGACAGAAATTCCACTTATTTAGAGGCAAAAAAGCAGAAATTCCCCTTATTATGGAGTAAAAATGAAGGAATTTCCTTTTTTTATGGCAAAAAGTTATGCATTCTTCTTATTTTCAGGCAAAAAGGCAGATATTCCCCGTATTTTGCAGCAAAATTGAAGAAATTCCCCTAAATGTTGGGCAAAGAGGCAGAAATTGCCTATATGTTTGGGGAAAAAGACAGAAATTCTCCTTATTCTGGGGCAAAATTCCAGAAATTTTCCTTATTTTGGGGCAAAATTGCAGAAATTTCACTTATTTTGGGGCAAAATTGCAGAAATTTCACTTATTTTGGGGCAAAATTGCAGAAATTTCACTTATTTCAGAGAAAAAAGGCAGAAATTTTCCTTATTTTGGGGCAAAAAGCAGATATTCCTAATATTTTGTGGCAAAAATGCAGAAATTCCCCGTATTTTGAGGTAAAAAGGCTGAAATTCGCATTATTTTCGGGCAAAAAGGCAGAAATTTTCGGTATTTTGGAGCAAAATTGCAGAAATTCCCCTAATTGTGGGGCAAAAAGGCAGAAATTCCCTATATGTTGGGGCAAAAAGACAGAAATTCTCTTTTTTTGGGGCAAAACTCAGAAATTCCACTTATTTTGTGGCAAAATTGCAGAAATTTCCCTTATTTTGGGGCAAAATTGCAGAAATTTCACTTATTTTGGGGCAAAAAGGCAGAAATTTCACTTATTTCAGAGAAAAAAGGCAGAAATTTTCCTTATTTTGGGGCAAAAAGGCAGAAATTCCTAATATTTTGTAGTAAAAATGGAGAAATTAACCTTATTTTGAGGTAAAAAGACTGAAATTCCCCTTATTTGGGGGCAAAAAGGCAGAAATTTCCCTTATTCTGGGGCAAAATCTAAGAAATTTCACTTACTACAGGGTAATAAGTCAGAATTTTTCCTTATTTTAGGGCAAAAAAGACAGAAATTCCCTTTGTTTTGAGGGAAAAAGACAGAAATTCCACTTATTTAGAGGCAAAAAAATAGAAATTCCCTTTATTTTGAAGCAAAATAGAAGAAATTACATTTTTGATGGCAAAAAGGTATGCATTCTTCTTATTTTCGGGCAAAAAGGCAGAAATTCCCCGTCTTTTGGACCAAAATTGCTGAAATTCCCCTAATTGTGGGGCAAAAAGGCAGAAATTTCCTATATGTTGGGGCAAAAAGACAGAAATTCTCCTTATTTTGAAGCAAAACTCAGAAATTCCTCTTATTTTGAAGCAAAATTCCAGAAATTTCCCTTATTTTAGGACAAAATTGCAGAAATTTCACTTATTTTGGGGCAAAATTGCAGAAATTTCAATTATTTCAGGGAAAAAAGCAGAAATTTTCTTATTTTGGGGCACAAAGGAAGATATTCCTAATATTTTGTGGCAAAAATGCGGAAATTCCCCTTATTTTGAGGTAAAAAGGCTGAAATTCCCCTTATTTGGGGGCAAAAATGCAGAAATTCCCCTTATTTTGAGGTAAAAAGGCTGAAATTCCCCTTATTTGGGGGCAAAAAGGCAGAAATTTCCCTTATTTTGGGGCAAAATTGCAGAAATTTCACTTACTTCAGGGTAATAAGTCAGAATTTTTCCTTATTTTGGGCCAAAAAAGACAGATATTCTCTTTATTTTGGGGGAAATAGACAGAAATTCCACTTATTTAGAGGCAAAAAAGCAGAAATTCCTTTTATTTTGGAGCAAAAATGAAGAAATTTCCCATTTTTTGGCAAAAAGGTATTCATTCTTCTTATTTTTGGGCAAAAAGGCAGAAATTACCCGTATTTTGGAGCAAAATTACAGAAATTTCTCTAATTGTGTGGCAAAAATACAGAAATTCTCTATATGTTTGGGCAAAAATACAGAAATTCTCTTTATTTTGGGGAAAAACACAAAAATTCCACTAATTTTGGGACAAAAAGGCAGAAAGTTCCCTTATTTTGGGGCAAAATTTCAGAAATTTCACTTACTTCAGGGTAATAAGTCAGAATTTTTCCTTATTTTGGGGCAAAAAAGACAGAAATTCCCTTTGTTTTTGGGAAAAAGACAAAAATTCCACTTATTTAGAGGCAAAAAAGCAGAAATTCCCCTTAATTTGGAGCAAAAATGAAGAAATTTCCCTTTTTTATGGCAAAAAGGTATGCATTCTTCTTATTTTCGTGCAAAAAGGCAGAAATTCCACGTATTTTGGAGCAAAATTGCAGAAATTCCCCTAATTGTGGGGCAAAAAGGCAGAATTTGCCTATATGTTGGGGCAAAAAAACAGAAATTCTCCTTATTTTGGGGCAAAACTCAGAAATTCCACTTATTTTGGGGCAAAATTCCAGAAATTTCCCTTATTTTGGGGCAAAGTTGCAGAAATTTCACTTATTTTGGGGCAAAATTGCAAAATTTCAATTATTTCAGAGAAAAAAAGCAGAAATTTTCTTATTTTGGGGCAAACAGGCAGAAATTCCTAATATTTTGTGGCAAAAATGCAGAAATTCCCCTTATTTTGAGGTAAAAAGGCTGAAACTCCCTTTATTTGAAGGCAAAAGGCAAAAATTTCCTTTATTTTGGGGCAAAATTGCAGAAATTTCACTTATTTCAGGGTAATAAGTCAGAAATTTTCCTTATTTTGGGGCAAAAAAGACAGGAATTCCCTTTGTTTTGGGGGAAAAAGACAGAAATTCCACTTATTTAGAGGCAAAAAAGCAGAAATTCCCCTTATTTTGGAGCAAAAATGAAGAAATTTCCCTTTTTTATGGCAAAAAGTTATGCATTCTTCTTATTTTCGGGCAAAAAGGCAGAAATTCCCCGTATTTTGCAGCAAAATTGAAGAAATTCCCCTAAATGTTGGGCAAAGAGGCAGAAATTGCCTATATCTTGGGGCAAAAAGACAGAAATTCTCCTTCTTTTGGGGCAAAATTCCAGAAATTTTCCTTATTTTGGGGCAAAATTGCAGAAATTTCACTTATTTTGGGGCAAAATTTCAGAAATTTCACTTATTTTGGGGCAAAATTGCAGAAATTTCACTTATTTCAGAGAAAAAAGGCAGAAATTTTCCTTATTTTGGGGCAAAAAGCAGATATTCCTAAGATTTTGTGGCAAAAATGCAGAAATTCCCCTTATTTTGAGGTAAAAAGGCTGAAATTCGCATTATTTTCGGGCAAAAAGGCAGAAATTCTCGGTATTTTGGAGCAAAATTGCAGAAATTCCCCTAATTGTTTGGCAAAAAGGCAGAAATTCCCTATATGTTGGGGCAAAAAGACAGAAATTCTCTTTTTTTAGGGCAAAACTCAGAAATTCCACTTATTTTGTGGCAAAATTGCAGAAATTTCCCTTATTTTGGGGCAAAATTGCAGAAATTTCACTTATTTTGGGGCAAAAAGGCAGAAATTTCATTATTTCAGGGAAAAAGGGCAGAAATTTTCCTTATTTTGGGGCAAAAAGGCAGAAATTCCTAATATTTTGTAGTAAAAATGCAGAAATTCCCTTTATTTTGAGGTAAAAAGACTGAAATTCCCCTTATTTGGGGGCAAAAAGGCAGAAATTTCCCTTATTTTGGGGCAAAATCTGAGAAATTTCACTTACTACAGGGTAATAAGTCAGAATTTTTCCTTATTTTAGGGCAAAAAAGACAGAAATTCCCTTTGTTTTGAGGGAAAAAGACAGAAATTCCACTTATTTAGAGGCAAAAAAATAGAAATTCCCTTTATTTTGAAGCAAAATAGAAGAAATTACATTTTTGATGGCAAAAAGGTATGCATTCTTCTTATTTTCAGGCAAAAAGGCAGAAATTCCCCGTCTTTTGGAGCAAAATTGCTGAAATTCCCCTAATTGTGGGGCAAAAAGGCAGAAATTTCCTATATGTTGGGGCAAAAAGACAGAAATTCTCCTTATTTTGAAGCAAAACTCAGAAATTCCTCTTATTTTGAAACAAAATTCCAGAAATTTCCCTTAATTTGGGGCAAAATTGCAGAAATTTCACTTATTTTTGGGCAAAATTGAAGAAATTTCACTTATTTTGGGGCAAAATTGCAGAAATTTCACTTATTTCAGAGAAAAAAGACAGAAATTTTCCTTATTTTGGGGCAAAAAGGCAGAAATTCCTAATATTTTGTGACGAAAATGCAGAAATTCTCCTTGTTTTGAGGTAAAAAGGCTGAAATTCCCCTTATTTGGAGGCAAAAAGTCAGAAATTTCCCTTATTTTCGAGAAAAATTGCAGAAATTTCACTTAATTCAGGGTAATAAGTCAGAATTTTTCTTTATTTTGGGGCAAAAAGACAGAAATTCCCTTTGTTTTGGGGGAAAAAAAACGGAAATTCCACTTATTTAGAGGCAAAAAAGTAGAAATTCCCCTTTTTGGAGCAAAAATTAAGAAATTTCCCTATTTTATGGCAAAAAGGAATGCATTCTTCTTATTTTCGGGCAAAAGGCAGAAATTCCCCGTATTTTGGAGCAAAATTGAAGAAATTCCCCTAATTGTGGGGCCAAAAGGCAGAAATTGCCTATATGTTGGGGCAAAAAGACAGAAATTCTCCTTATTTTGGGGCAAAACTCAGAAATTCCACTTATTTTGGGGCAAAATTCCAGAAATTTCCCTTATTTTGGGGCAAAATTGCAGACATTTCACTTATTTTGGGGCAAAATTGCAGAAATTTCACTTATTTAAGGGTTATAAGTCAGAAATTTTCTTTATTTTGGGACAAAAAAGACAGGAATTTCCTTTGCCTTGGGGGAAAAAGACAGAAATTCCACTTATTCAGAGGCAAAAAAGCAGAAATTCCCCTTATTTTGGAGCAAAAATGAAGAAATTTCCCTTTTTTATGGCAAAAAGGTATGCATTCTTCTTATTATCGGGCAAAAAAGCAGAAAATCCCCGTATTTTTGAGAAAAATTGCAGAAATTCCTTTAATTGTGGGGCAAAAATGCAGAAAATCTCTATATGTTGGGGCAAAAAGACCGAAATTCTCTTTATTTTGGGGCAAAACTCAGAAATTCCACTTATTTTGGGGCAAAATTACAGAAATTTTCCTTTTTTTGGGGCAAAATTGCAGAAATTTCACTTATTTTGGGTCAAATATGCAGAAATTTTACATATTTTTTAACAAAATTGAAGAAATTTCACTTATTTCAGGAAAAAAAGGCAGAAATTTTCCTTATTTTGGGGCAAAAAGGCAGAAATTCCTAATATTTTGTGGCAAAAATGCAGAAATTCCCCTTATTTTGAGGTAAAAAGGCTGAAATTCCCCTTATTTGGGGGCAAAAGGCAGAAATTTCCCTTATTTTGGGGCAAAATTGCAGAAATATCACTTACTTCAGTGTAATAAGCCAGAATTTTTCCTTATTTTGGGGCAAAAAAGACAGAAATTCCCTTTGTTTTGAGGGAAAAAGAAAGAAATTCCACTTATTTAGAGGCAAAAAAGCAGAAATTCTCCTTTTTGGAGCAAAAATGAAGAAATTTTCTTTTTTATGGCTAAAAGGTATGCATTCTTCTTATTTTCAAGCAAAAAGGCAGAAATTCCCCGTATTTTGGAGCAAAATTGCAGAAAATCCCCTAATTGTGGGGCAAAAAGGCAGAAATTGCCTATATGTTGGGGCAAAAAAACAGAAATTCTCCTTATTTTGGGGCAAAACTCAGAAATTCCACTTATTTTGGGGCAAAATTCCAGAAATTTCCCTTATTTTGGGGCAAAATTGCAGATATTTCACATATTTTGGGGCAAAATTGCAGAAATTTCACTTATTTCAGGGAAAAAAAGCAGAAATTTTCTTATTTTGGGCCAAAAAGACAGAAATTCCTAATATTTTGTGGCAAAAATGCAGAAATTCCCCTTATTTTAAGGTAAAAAGGCTGAAATTCCCCTTATTTGGGGGCAATAAGGCAAAAATTTCCTTTATTTTCAGGCAAAATTGCAGAAATTTCACTTATTTCAGGGAAAAAAAGCAGAAATTTTCTTATTTTGGGCCAAAAAGGAAGAAATTCCTAATATTTTGTGGCAAAAATGCAGAAATTCCCCTTATTTTAAGGTAAAAAGGCTGAAATTCCCCTTATTTGGGGGCAATAAGGCAAAAATTTCCTTTATTTTCAGGCAAAATTGCAGAAATTTCACTTATTTAAGGGTATTAAGTCAGAAATTTTCTTTATTTTGGGGCAAAAAAGACAGGAATTCCCTTTGTTTTGGGGGATAAAGACAGAAATTCCACTTATTTAGAGGAAAAAACCAGAAATTTCCCTTATTTTAGAGCAAAAATGAAGAAATTTCTTTTTTATGGCAAAAATGTATGCATTCTTCTTATTTTCGGACAAAAAGGCAGAAATTCCCCGTATTTTGAAGCAAAATTGCAGAAATTCCGCTAATTGTGGGGCAAAAAGGCAGAAATTCTCTATATGTTGGGGCAAAAAGACAGAAATTCTTCTTATTTTGGGAAATACTCAGAAATTCCACTTATTTGGGGGCAAAATTCCAGAAATTTCCCTTATTTTGGGACAAAATTGCAGAAATTTAACATATTTTGGGGCAAAATTGCAGAAATTTCACTTTTTCAGGGAAAAAATGAGAAATTTTCTTATTTTGGGGCAACAAGGCAGAAATTCCTAATGTTTTGTGGCAATAATGCAGAAATTCCCCTTATTTTGAGATATAAAGGCTGAAATTCCCCTTATTTGGGGGCAAAAATGCAGAAATTCACCATATTTTGAGGTAAAAAGGCTGAAATTCCCCTTATTTGGAGGCAACAAGGCAGAAATTTCCCTTATTTTTTGGCAAAATTGCAGAAATTTCACTTACTTCACGGTAATAAGTCAGAATTTTTCCTTATTTTGGTGCAAAAATACAAAAATTCCCTTTGTTTTGGGGGAAAAAGACAGAAATTCCACTTGTTTAGAGGCAAAAAAGCAGAAATTCCCCTTATTTTGGAGCAAAAATGAAGAAATTTCCCTTTTTTATGGCAAAAAAGTATGCATTCTTTTTATTTTCATGCAAAAAGGCAGAAATTTTCCGTATTTTGAAGAAAAATTGCAGAAATTCCTCTAATTGTGGGGCAAAAAGGGAGAAATTGCCTATATGTTGGGCTAAAAAGACAGAAATTCTCCTTATTTTGCGGCAAAACTCAGAAATTCCACTTATTTTGGGGCAACATTCCAGAAATTTCCTTTATTTTGAGGCAAAATTGCAGAAATTTCACTTATTTTGGGGCAAAACTGGAGAAATTTCACGTATTTCAGGGTAATAAGTCAGAAATTTTCCTTATTTTGGGGCAAAAAAGACAGGAATTTTCTTTGTTTTGGGGGAAAACGACAGAAATTCCACTTATTTAGAGGCAAAAAAGCAGTAATTCCCCTTATTTTGGAGCAAAAATGAAGAAATTTCACTTTTTTATGGCACAAAGGTATGCATTCTTCTTATTTTTGGGCAAAAAGGCAGAAATTCCCCGTATTTTGGAGCAAAATTGCAGAAATTTCTTTAATTGTGGGACAAAAATGCAGAAATTCTCTATATATTGGGGCAAAAAGACAGAAATTCTCCTTATTTTGTGTCAAAACTCAGAAATTCCACTTATTTTGGGGCAAAATTCCAGAAATTTCCTTTAATTTGGGGCAAAATTGCAGAAATTTCACTTATTTTTGGGCAAAATTGCAGAAATTTCACTTATTTTGGGGCAAAATTGCAGAAATTTCACTTATTTCAGAGAAAAAAGACAGAAATTTTTCTTATTTTGGGGCAAAAAGGCAGAAATTCCTAATATTTTGTGACAAAAATGCAGAAATTCTCCTTATTTTGAGGTAAAAAGGCTGAAATTCCCCTAATTTGGAGGCAAAAAGGCAGAAATTTCCCTAATTTTGGGGCAAAATTTCAGAAATTTCACTTACTTCAGGGTGATAAGTCAGAATTTTTCCTTATTTTGGGGCAAAAAAGACAGGAATTCACTTTGTTTTTGGGGAAAAAGACAGAAATTCCACTTATTTAGAGGCAAAAAAGCAGAAATTCCCCTTATTTTGGAGCAAAAATGAAGAAATTTCCCTTTTTTATGGAAAAGGGTATGCATTCTTCTTATTATCGGGCAAAAAAGCAAAAATTCCCCGTATTTTTGAGCAAAATTGCAGAAATTCCCCTAATTGTGGGGCAAAAATGCAGAAAATATCTATATGTTGGGGCCAAAAGACCGAAATTCTCTTTATTTTGGGGCAAAACTCAGAAATTCCACTTATTTTGGGGCAAAATTACAGAAATTTTCCTTTTTTTGGGGCAAAATGGCAGAAATTTCAATTATTTTGGGGCAAATATGAAGAAATTTTAATTATTTTGTGGCAAAATTGCAGAAATTTCACATATTTTAGGGAAAAAAGGCAGAAATTTTCTTTATTTTTGGGCAAAAAGGCAGAAATTCCTAATATTTTTGGCAAAAATGCAGAAATTCCCCTTATTTCGAGGTAAAAAGGCTGAAATTCCCCTTATTTGGGGGCAAAAAGGCAGAAATTTCCCTTATTTTGGGGCAAAATTGAAGAAATTTCACTTACTTCAGGGTAATAAGTCAGAATTTTTCCTTATTTTGGGGCAAAAACACAGAAATTCTCTTTGTTTTGAGGGAAAAAGAAAGAAATTCCAATTATTTAGAGGCAAAAAAGCAGAAATTCCCCTTTTTGGAGCAAAAATGAAGAAATTTTCTTTTTTTATGGCAAAAAGGTATGCATTCTTCTTATTTTCAAGCAAAAAGGCAGAAATTCCCCGTATTTTGAAGCAAAATTGCAGAAATTCCCCTAATTGTGGGGCAAAAAGGCAGAAATTGCCTATATGTTGGGGAAAAAAAACAGAAATTATCCCTATTTTGGGGCAAAACTCAGAAATTCCACTTATTTTGGGGCAAAATTCCAGAAATTTCCCTTATTTTGGGGCAAAATTGCAGAAATTTCACTTATTTTGAGGCAAATTTGCAGAAATTTCACTTATTTTGGGGCAAAACTGCAGAAATTTCACTTATTTCAGTGAAAAAAGGCAGAAATTTTCCTTATTTTGGGGCAAAAAGGCAGAAATTCCTAATATATTGTGGCAAAAATGCAGAAATTCCCCATATTTCGAGGTAAAAAGGCTGAAATTCCACTTATTTGGGGGCAAAAAGGCAGAAATTTTTCTTATTTTAGGGCAAAATTGCAGAAATTTCACTTACTTCAGGGTAATAAGTCAGAATTTTTCTTTATTTTGGGGCAAAAAAGACAGAAATTTCCTTCGTTTTGGGGGAAAAATACAGAAATTCCACTTATTTAGAGGCAAAAAAGCAGAAATTACCCTTATTTTTGAGCAAAAATGAAGAAATTTCCTTTTTATGGCAAAAAGATATGCATTCTCCTTACTTTCGGGCAAAAAGGCAGAAATTCCCTGTATTTTGGAACAAAATTGCAGAAATTCCCCAAATTGTGGGGCAAAAAGGCAGAAATTCTTTATATGTTGGGGCAAAAAGACAGAAATTCTCCTTATTTTGGGGCAAAACTCAGTAATTCGACTTAGTTTGGGTCAAAATTCCAGAAATTTCCCTTATTTTGGGGCAAAATTGCAGAAATTTCACTTATTTTGGGGCAAAATTGCAGAAATTTCACTTATTTCAGGGAAAAAAAGCAGAAATTTTTTTATTTTGGGGCAAAAAGGCAGAAATTAATAATATTTTGTGGCAAAAATGCAGAAATTCTCTTTATTTTGAGGTAAAAAGGCTGAAATTCCCCTTATTTGTGGGCAAAAAGGCAGAAATTTCTCTTATTTTGAGGCAAAATTGCAGAAATTTCACTTACTTCAGGGTAATAAGTCAGAATTTTTCCGTATTTTGGTGCAAAAATACAAAAATTCCCTTTGTTTTGGGAAAAAAAGACAGAAATTCCACTTATTTAGAGGCAAAAAAGCAGAAATTCCCCTTATTATGGAGCAAAAATGAAGAAATTTCCCTTTTTTATGGCAAAAAGGTATGCATTCTTCTTATTTTCGGGCAAAAGGCAGAAATTCCCCGTATTTTGGAGCAAAATTAAAGAAATTCCCCTAATTGTGGGGCCAAAAGGCAGAAATTGCCTATATGTTAGAGCAAAAAGACAGAAATTCTCTTTATTTTGGGGCAAAACTCAGAAATTCCACTTATTTTGGGGCAAAATTCCAGAAATTTCCCTTATTTTGGGGCAAAATTGCAGACATTTCACTTATTTTGGGGCAAAATTGCAGAAATTTCACTTATTTAAGGAAAAAAAAGCAGAAATTTTCTTATTTTGGGGCAAAAAGGCAGAAATTCCTAATATTTTTGTGGCATAAATGCAGAAATTCCCTTTATTTTGAGGTAAAAAGGCTGAAATTCCCCTTATTTGGGGGCAATAAGGCAAAAATTTCCTTTATTTTGGGGCAAAATTGCAGAAATTTCACTTATTTAAGGGTTATAAGTCAGAAATTTTCTTTATTTTGGGACAAAAAAGACAGGAATTCCCTTTGCCTTGGGGGAAAAAGACAGAAATTCCACTTATTCAGAGGCAAAAAAGCAGAAATTCCCCTTATTTTGGAGCAAAAATGAAGAAATTTCGCTTTTTTGGGCAAAAAGGTATGCATTCTTCTTATTTTCGGGCAAAAAAGCAGAAATTCCCCGTATTTTTTAGCAAAATTGCAGAAATTCCCCTAATTGTGGGGCAAAAATGCAGAAAATCTCTATATGTTGTGGCAAAAAGACCGAAATTCTCTTTATTTTGGGGCAAAACTCAGAAATTCCACTTATTTTGGGGAAAAATTACAGAAATTTTCCTTTTTTGGGGGCAAAATTGCAGAAATTTCACTTATTTTGGGGCAAATATGCAGAAATTTTACATATTTTGTAACAAAATTGCAGAAATTTCACTTATTTCAGGAAAAAAAGGCAGAAATTTTTCTTATTTTGGGGTAAAAAGGCAGAAATTCCTAATATTTTGTGGCAAAAATTCAGAAATTCCCCTTATTTTGAGGTAAAAAGGCTGAAATTCCCCTTATTTGGGGGAAAAAGGCAGAAATTTCCCTTATTTTGGGGCTAAATTGCAGAAATATCACTTACTTCAGTGTAATAAGTCAGAATTTTTCCTTATTTTGGGGAAAAAAGACAGAAATTCCCTTTGTTTTGAGGGAAAAAGAAAGAAATTCCACTTATTTAGAGGCAAAAAAGCAGAAATTCCCCTTATATTGGAGCAAAATTGCAGAAATTTTCCTTTTTTGTGGCAAAAAGTTATGCATTGTTTTTATTTTCGGGCAAAAAGGCAGAAATTCCCCGTATTTTGGAGCAAAATTGAAGAAATTCCCCTAATTGTGGGGCCAAAAGGCAGAAATTGCCTATATGTTGGGGCAAATAGACAGAAATTCTCCTTATTTTGGGGCAAAACTCAGAAATTCCTCTTATTTTGGGGCAAAATTCCAGAAATTTCCCTTATTTTGGGGCAAAATTGCAGACATTTCACTTATTTTGGGGCAAATTTGCAGAAATTTCACTTATTTAAGGAAAAAAAAAGCAGAAATTTTCTTATTTTGGGGCAAAAAGGCAGAAATTCCTAATATTTTGTGGCATAAATGCAGAAATTCCCTTTATTTTGAGGTAAAAAGGCTGAAATCCGCATTATTTTGGGGCAAAAAGGCAGAAATTTCCCTAATTTTGGGGCAAAATTGCAGAAATTTCACTTACTTCAGGGTAATAAGTCAGAATTTTTCCTTATTTTGGGGCAAAAAAGACAGAAATTCCCTTTGTTTTGGGAGAAAAAGACAGAAATTCCACTTATTTAGAGGCAAAAAAGCAGAAATTCCCCTTATTTTGGAGCAAAAATGAAGAAATTTCTCTTTTTTATGGCAAATAGGTATGCATTCTTCTTATTTTCGGGCAAAAAGGCAGAAATTCTCGGTATTTTGGAGCAAAATTGCAGAAATTCCCCTAATTGTGGGGCAAAAAGGCAGAAATTTCCTATATGTTGGGGCAAAAAGACAGAAATTCTCCATTTTTTGGGGCAAAACTCAGAAATTCCACTTATTTTGTGGCAAAATTGCAGAAATTTCCCTTATTTTGGGGCAAAATTGCAGAAATTTCACTTATTTTTGGCAAAAAGGCAGAAATTTCATTTATTTCAGGGAAAAAAGGCAAAAATTTTCCTTATTTTGGGGCAAAAAGTCATAAATTCCTAATATTTTGTGGTAAAAATGCAGAAATTCCCCTTATTTTGAGGTAAAAAGACTGAAATTCCCCTTATTTGGGGGCAAAAAGGCAGAAATTTCCCTTATTTTGGGGCAAAATTGAAGAAATTTCACTTACTACAGTGTAATAAGTCAGAATTTTTCCTTATTTTAGGGCAAAAAAGACAGAAATTCCCTTTGTTTTGAGGGAAAAAGACAGAAATTAAACTTATTTAGAGGCAAAAAATTAGAAATTCCCTTTATTTTGAAGCAAAATAGAAGAAATTACATTTTTGATGGCAAAAAGGTATGCATTCTTCTTATTTTCGGGCAAAAAGGCAGAAATTCCCCGTCTTTTGGAGCAAAATTGCTGAAATTTTCCTAATTGTGGGGCAAAAAGGCAGAAATTTCCTATATGTTGGGGCAAAAAGACAGAAATTCTCCTTATTTTGAAGCAAAACTCAGAAATTCCTCTTATTTTGAAGCAAAATTCCAGAAATTTCCCTTATTTTAGGTCAAAATTGCAGAAATTTCACTTATTTTGGAGCAAAATTGCAGAAATTTCAATTATTTCAGGGAAAAAAAGCAGAAATTTTCTTATTTTGGGGCAAAAAGGCAGAAATTCCTAATATTTTGTGGCAAAAATGCGGAAATTCCCCTTATTTTGAGGTAAAAAGGCTGAAATTCCCCTTATTTGGGGGCAAAAATGCAGAAATTCCCCTTATTTTGAGGTAAAAAGGCTGAAATTCCCCTTATTTGGGGGCAAAAATGCAGAAATTCCCCTTATTGTGAGGTAAAAAGGCTGAAATTTTCCTTATTTGCGGGCAAAAAGGTAGATAGAAATTTCCCTTATTTTAAGGAAAAATTACAGAAATTTCACTTACTTCAGGGTAATAAGTCAGAATTTTTCCTTATTTTGGGGCAAAAAAGACAGAAATTCTCTTTATTTTGGGGGAAATAGACAGAAATTCCACTTATTTAGAGGCAAAAAAGCAGAAATTCCTTTTATTTTGGAGCAAAAATGAAGAAATTTCCCATTTTTTGGCAAAAAGGTATTCATTCTTCTTATTTTCGGGCAAAAAGGCAGAAATTACCCGTATTTTGGAGCAAAATTACAGATATTTCCCTAATTGTGTAGCAAAAAACAGAAATTCTCTATATGTTGGGGCAAAAATACAGAAATTCTCTTTATTTTGGGGAAAAACACAAAAATTCCACTTATTTTGGGGCAAAATTCCAGAAATTTCCCTTATTTTGGTGCAAAATTGCAGAAATTTTACTTACTTCAGGTTAATAAGTCAGAATTTTTCCTTATTTTGGGGCAAAAAAGACAGAAATTCCCTTTGTTTTGGGGGAAAAAGACAGAAATTCCACTTATTTAGATGCAAAAAAGCAGAAATTCCCCTTAATTTGGAGCAAAAATGAAGAAATTTCCCTTTTTTTATGACAAAAAGGTATGCATTCCTCTTATTTTCGTGCAAAAAGGCAGAAATTCCACGTATTTTGGAGCAAAATTGAAGAAATTCCCTTAATTGTAGGGCAAAAAGGCAGAAATTGCCTATATGTTGGGGCAAAAAAACAGAAATTCTCCTTATTTTGGGGCAAAACTCAGAAATTCCACTTATTTTGGGGCAAAATTCCAGAAATTTCCCTTATTTTGGGGCAAAATTGCAGAAATTTCACTTATTTTGGGGCAAAATTGCAAAATTTCACTTATTTCAGAGAAAAAAAAGCAGAAATTTTCTTATTTTGGGGCAAAAAGGCAGAAATTCCTAATATTTTGTGGCAAAAATGCAGAAATTCCCTTTATTTTGAGGTAAAAAGGCTGAAATTCCCATTATTTGGGGCCAAAAGGCAAAAATTTCCTTTATTTTGGGGCAAAATTGCAGAAATTTCACTTATTTCAGGGTAATAAGTCAGAAAATTTCCTTATTTTGGGGCAAAAAAGACAGGAATTCCCTTTGTTTTGGGGGAAAAAGACAGAAATTCCACTTATTTAGAGGCAAAAAGGCAGAAATTCCCCTTATTTTGGAGCAAAAATGAAGAAATTTCCCTTTTTTATGGCAAAAAGTTATGCATTCTTCTTATTTTCGGGCAAAAAGGCAGAAATTCCCCGTATTTTGGAGCAAAATTGCAGAAATTTCTTTAATTGTGGGACAAAAATGCAGAAATTCTCTATATATTGGGGCAAAAAGACAGAAATTCTCCTTATTTTGTGTCAAAACTCAGAAATTCCACTTATTTTGGGGCAAAATTCCAGAAATTTCCTTTAATTTGGGGCAAAATTGCAGAAATTTCACTTATTTTTGAGCAAAATTGCAGAAATTTCACTTATTTTGGGGCAAAATTGCAGAAATTTCACTTATTTCAGAGAAAAAAGACAGAAATTTTTCTTATTTTGGGGCAAAAAGGCAGAAATTCCTAATATTTTGTGACAAAAATGCAGAAATTCTCCTTATTTTGAGGTAAAAAGGCTGAAATTCCCCTAATTTGGAGGCAAAAAGGCAGAAATTTCCCTAATTTTGGGGCAAATTTGCAGAAATTTCACTTACTTCAGGGTAATAAGTCAGAATTTTTCTTTATTTTGGGGCAAAAATGACAGAAATTCCCTTTGTCTTGGGGGAAAAAGACAGAAATTCCACTTATTTAGAGGCAAAAAAGCAGAAATTCCCCTTATTTTGGAGCAAAAATGAAGAAATTTCCCTTATTATGGCAAAAAGGTATGCATTCTTCTTATTATCGGGCAAAAAAGCAGAAATTCCCCGTATTTTTGAGCAAAATTGCAGAAATTCCCCTAATTGTGGGGCAAAAATGCAGAAAATCTCTATATGTTGGGGCCAAAAGACCGAAATTCTCTTTATTTTGGGTCAAAACTCAGAAATTCCACTTATTTTGGGGCAACATTACAGAAATTTTCCTTTTTTTGGGGCAAAATTGCAGAAATTTCACTTATTTTGGGGCAAATATGCAGAAATTTTACATATTTTGTAACAAAATTGCAGAAATTTCACTTATTTCAGGGAAAAAAGGCAGAAATTTTCCTTATTTTGGGGCAAAATGGCAGAAATTCCTAATATTTTGTGGCAAAAATGCAGAAATCGCCCTTATTTCGAGGTAAAAAGGCTGAAATTCCCCTTATTTGGGGGCAAAAGGCAGAAATTTCCCTTATTTTGGGGCAAAATTGCAGAAATATCACTTACTTCAGGGTAATAAGTCAGAATTTTTCCTTATTTTGGGGCAAAAAACACAGAAATTCCCTTTGTTTTGAGGGAAAAAGAAAGAAATTCCACTTATTTAGAGGCAAAAAAGCAGAAATTCCCATTTTTGGAGCAAAAATGAAGAAATTTTCTTTTTTCATGGCAAAAAGGTATGCATTCTTCTTATTTTCAAGCAAAAAGGCAGAAATTCCCCGTATTTTGGAGCAAAATTGCAGAAATTCCCCTAATTGTGGGGCAAAAAGGCAGAAATTGCCTATATGTTGGGGCAAAAAAACAGAAATTCCTAATATTTTGTGGCAAAAATGCAGAAATTCCCCTTATTTTAAGGTAAAAAGGCTGAAATTCCCCTTATTTGGGGGCAATAAGGCAAAAATTTCCTTTATTTTCAGGCAAAATTCCAGAAATTTCACTTATTTAAGGGTATTAAGACAGAAATTTTCTTTATTTTGGGGCAAAAAAGACAGGAATTCCCTTTGTTTTGGGGGATAAAGAGAGAAATTCCACTTATTTAGAGGCAAAAAAGCAGAAATTCCTCTTATTTTAGAGCAAAAATGAAGAAATTTCTTTTTTATGGCAAAAATGTATGCATTCTTCTTATGTTCGGACAAAAAGGCAGAAATTTTCCGTATTTTGAAGCAAAATTGCAGAAATTCCCCTAATTTTGGGGCAAAAAGGCAGAAATTCTCTATATGTTGGGGCAAAAAGACAGAAATTCTTCTTATTTTGGGGAAATACTCAGAAATTCCACTTATTTGGGGGCAAAATTCCAGAAATTTCCCTTATTTTGGGACAAAATTGCAGAAATTTAACATATTTTGGGGCAAAATTGCAGAAATTTCACTTTTTTCAGGGAAAAAAATGAGAAATTTTCTTATTTTGGGGCAAAAAGGCAGAAATTCCTAATGTTTTGTGGCAATAATGCAGAAATTCTCCTTATTTTGATATATAAAGGCTGAAATTCCCCTTATTTGGGGGCAAAAATGCAGAAATTCACCATATATTGAGGTAAAAAGGCTGAAATTCCCCTTATTTGGAGGCAAAAAGGCAGAAATTTCCCTTATTTTTTGGCAAAATTGCAGAAATTTCACTTACTTCAGGGTAATAAGTCAGAATTTTTCCTTATTTTGGTGCAAAAATACAAAAATTCCCTTTGTTTTGGGGGAAAAAGACAGAAATTCCACTTATTTAGAGGCAAAAAAGCAGAAATTCCTTTTATTTTTGAGCAAAAATAAAGAAATTTCCTTTTATGGCAAAAAGGTATGCATTCTTCTTATTTTCGGGCAAAAAGGCAGAAATTCCCCGTATTTTGGAGCAAAATTGCAGAAATTCCCGTAATTGTGGGGCAAAAAGGCAGAAATTCTCGATATGCTGGGGCAAAAAACAGAAAATCTCCTTATTTTGGGGCAAAACTCAGAAATTTCACTTATTTTGGGGCAAAATTGCAGAAATTTCACTTATTTCAGAGAAAAAAGACAGAAATTTTCCTTATTTTGGGGCAAAAAGGCAGAAATTCCTAATATTTTGTGACAAAAATGCAGAAATTCCCCTTATTTTGAGGTAAAAAGGCTAAAATTCTCCTTATTTGGGGGCAAAAAGGCACTAATTTCCCTAATTTTGGGGCAAGATTGCAGAAATTTCACTTACTTCAGGGTAATAAGTCAGAATTTTTTTTTATTTTGGGGCAAAAAAGACAGAAATTCCCTTTGTTTTGGGAAAAAAAGACAGAAATTCCACTTATTTAGAGGCAAAAAAGCAGAAATTCCCCTTATTTTGGAGCAATAATGAAGAAATTTCCCTTTTTTATGGCAAAAAAGTATGCATTCTTCTTATTTTCGTGCAAAAAGGCAGAAATTCTCTGTATTTTGGAGAAAAATTGCAGAAATTCCTCTAATTGTGGGGCAAAAATGCAGAAATTGCCTATATGTTGGGCTAAAAAGACAGAAATTCTCTTTATTTTGCGGCAAAACTCAGAAATTCCATTTATTTTGGGGCAACATTCCAGAAATTTCCTTTATTTTGGGGCAAAATTGCAGAAATTTCACTTATTTTGGGGCAAAATTGGAGAAATTTCACTTATTTCAGGGTAATAAGTCAGAAATTTTCCTTATTTTGGGGCAAAAAAGACAGGAATTTTCTTTGTATTGGGGGAAAACGACAGAAATTCCACTTATTTAGAGGCAAAAAAGCAGAAATTCCCCTTATTTAGGAGCAAAAATGAAGAAATTTCACTTTTTTATGGCAAAAAGGTATGCATTCTTCTTATTTTCGGGCAAAAAGGCAGAAATTCCCCGTATTTTGGAGCAAAATTTCAGAAATTCCCCTAATTGTGGGGCAAAAAGGCAGAAATTCCCTTTAGTTAGGGCAAAAAGACAGAAATTCTCCTTATTTTGGGGCAAAACTCAGAAATTCCACTTATTTTGTGGCAAAATTGCAGAAATTTCCCTTATTTTGGGGCAAAATTGCAGAAATTTCACTTATATTGGGGCAAAAAGGCAGAAATTTCACTTATTTCAGGGAAAAAAAGCAGAAATTTTTTTTATTTTGGGGCAAAAAGGCAGAAATTAATAATATTTTGTGGCAAAAATGCAGAAATTCTCCTTATTTTGAGGTAAAAAGGCTGAAATTCCCCTTATTTGGGGGCAAAAAGGCAGAAAGTTCCCTTATTTTGGGGCAAAATTTCAGAAATTTCACTTACTTCAGGGTAATAAGTCAGAGTTTTTCCTTATTTTGGGGCAAAAAAGACAGAAATTCTCTTTGTTTTGGGGGAAAAAAACAGAAATTCCACTTATTTAGAGGCAAAAAAGCAGAAATTCCTCTTATTTTGGAGCAAAAATGAAGAAATTTCCCATTTTTATGGCAAAAAGGTATGCATTCTTCTTATTTTCGGGCAAAAAGGCAGAAATTCCCTGTATTTTGGAGCAAAATTGCAGAAAATCCCCTAATTGTGGGGCAGAAAGGCAGAAATTGCCTATATGTTGGGGAAAAAACAGAAATTCTCCTTATTTTGGGGAAAAACTCAGAAATTCCAATTATTTTGGGGCAAAATTCCAGAAATTTCCTTTATGTGGGGCAAAATTGCAGAAATTTCACTTATTTTGGGGCAAAATTTCAGCATTTCACTTATTTCAGGGAAAAAAAGCAGAAATTTTCTTATTTTGGGGCAAAAAGGCAGAAATTCCCCTTATTTTGAGGTAAAAAGGCTTAAATTCCCCTTATTTTGGGGCAAAATTGCAGAAATTTCACTTATTTCAGGGTAATAAGTCAGAAATTTTCCTTATTTTGGGGAAAAAAATACAGGAATTCCCTATGTTTTGGGGGTAAAATAACAGAAATTTCATTTATTTAAAGGTAAAAAAGCAGACATTCCCCTTATTTTAGAGCAAAAATGAGGAAATTTCCCTTTTTTATGGCAATAAGTTATGCATTCTTCTTATTTTCGGGCAAAAAGGCAAAAATTCCCCGTATTTTGGAGCAAAATTGCAGAAATTCCCCTAATTATGGGGCAAAAATGCAGAAATTCTTTATATGTTGGGGCAAAAAGACAGAAATTCTCCTTATTTTGGGGCAAAACTCAGAAATTCCACTTATTTTGGGGCAAAATTCCAGAAATTTCCCTTAATTTGGGGCAAAATTGCAGAAATTTCACTTATTTTGGGCTAAAATTGCAGAACTTTCACTTATTTTGGGGCAAAATTTCAGAAATTTCACTTATTTCAGAGAAAAACGGCAGAAATTTTCCTTATTTTGGGGCAAAAATGCAGAAATTACTAATATTTTGTGGCAAAAATTCAGAAATTCCTCTTATTTTAGGTAAAAAGGTTGAAATTCCCCTTATTTGTGGGCAAAAAGTCAGAATTTTCCCTTATTTTGGGGCAAAATTGCAGAAATTTTACTTAGTTCAGGGTAATAAGACAGAATTTTTCCTTATTTTGGGGCAAAAAGACAGTAATTCCCTTTGTTTTGGGAAAAAAGACAGAAATTCCACTTATTTATAGGCAAAAAAGCAGAAATTCTCCTTATTTTGGAGCAAAAATGAAGAAATTTCCCTTTTTTATGGCAAAAAGGTATGCATTCTTCTTATTTTTGGGCAAAAAGGCAGAAATTCTCCGTATTTTGGAGCAAAATTGCAGAAATTCCCCTAATTGTGAGGCAAAAAGGCAGAAATTGCCTATATGTTGGGGCAAAAAGACAGAAATTCTCCTTATTTTGGGGCAAAACTCAGAAATTCCAATTATTTTGGGGAAAAATTTCAGAAATTTCCCTTATTTTGGGGCAAAATTGCAGAAATTTCACTTATTTTGGGGCAAAATTGCAAAATTTCACTTATTTCAGAGAAAAAAAGCAGAAATTTTCTTATTTTGGGGCAAAAAGACAGAAATTCCTAATATTTTGTGGCAAAAATGTAGAAATTCCCCTTATTTTGAGGTAAAAATGCTGAAATTCCCTTTATTTGGGGGCAAAAAGGCAAAAATTTCCTTTAATTTGGGGCAAAATTGCAGAAATTTCATTTATTTCAGGGTAATAAGTAAGAAATTTTCTTTATTTTGGGGCAAAAAAGAAAAAAATTCCCTTTGTTTTGGGGGAAAAAGACAGAAATTCCACTTATTTAGAGGCAAAAAATCAGAAATTCCCCTTATTTTGAAGCAAAAATGAAGAAATTTCCCTTTTTTATGGCAAAAAGTTATGCATTCTTCTTATTTTCGGGCAAAAAGGCAGAAATTCCCCGTATTTTGGAGCAAAATTGCAGAAATTCCTTTAATTGTGGGACAAAAATTCAGAAATTCACTATATATTGGGGCAAAAAGACAGAAATTCTCCTTATTTTGTGTCAAAACACAGAAATTCCACTTATTTTGGGGCAAAATTCCAGAAATTTCCTTTAATTTGGGGCAAAATTGCAGAAATTTCACTTATTTTTGGGCAAAATTGCAGAAATTTCACTTATTTTCTGGCAAAATTGCAGAAATTTTACTTATTTCAGAGAAAAAAGACAGAAATTTTTCTTATTTTGGGGCAAAAAGGCAGAAATTCCTAATATTTTGTGACAAAAATGCAGAAATTCTCCTTATTTTGAGGTAAAAAGGCTGAAATTCCCCTTATTTGGAGGCAAAAAGGCAGAAATTTCCCTAATTTTGGGGCAAAATTGCAGAAATTTCACTTACTTCAGGGTAATAAGTCAGAATTTTTCCTTATTTTGGGGCAAAAAAGACAGAAATTCCCTTTGTCTTGGGGGATAAAAGACAGAAATTCCTCTTATTTAAAGGCCAAAAAGCAGAAATTCCCCTTATTTTGGAGCAAAAATGAAGAAATTTCCCTTTTTTATGGCAAAAAGTTATGCATTCTTCTTATTTTCGGGCAAAAAGGCAGAAATTCCCCGTATTTTGGAGCATAATTGCAGAAATTCCCCTAATTGTGGGGCAAAAATGCAGAAAATCTCTATATGTAGTGGCAAAAAGCCAGAAATTCTCCTTATTTTGGGGCAAAACTAAGAAATTCCACTTATTTTGGGGCAAAATTCCAGAAATTTTCCTTATTTTAGGGCAAAATTGCAGAAATTTCACTTATTTTGGGGCAAATATGAAGAAATTTTACTTATTTTGTGGCAAAATTGAAGAAATTTCACATATTGTAGGGAAAAAAGGCAGAAATTTTCTTTATTTTGGGGCAAAAAGGCAGAAATCCTAATATTTTGTGGCAAAAATGCAGAAATTCCCCTTATTTCGAGGTAAAAAGGCTGAAATTCCCCTTATTTGGGGGCAAAAAGGCAGAAATTTCCCTTATTTTGGGGCAAAATTGCAGAAATTTCAATTACTTCAGGGTAATAAGTCAGAATTTTTCCTTTTTTGGTGCAAAAATACAAAAATTCCATTTGTTTTGGGGGAAAAAGACAGAAATTCCACTTATTTAGAGGCAAAAAAGCAGAAATTCCCCTTATTTGGAGCAAAAATGAAGAAATTTCCCTTTTTTATGGCAAAAAGTTATGCATTCTTTTTATTTTCGGGCAAAAAGGCAGAAATTCCCCGTATTTTGGAGCAAAATTGCAGAAATTCCCCTAATTGTGGGGCAAAGAGGCAAAAATTGCCTATATGTTGGGGCAAAAAGACAGAAATTCTCCTTATTTTGGGGCAAAACTCAGAAATTCCACTTATTTTGGGGCAAAATTCGAGAAATTTCCCTTATTTTGGGGCAAAATTGCAGAAATTTCACTTATTTCAGGGAAAAAAACAGAAATTTTCTTATTTTGGGGCAAAAAGGCAGAAATTCCTAATATTTTGTGGCAAAAATGCAGAAATTCCCCTTATTTTAAGGTAAAAAGGCTGAAATTCCCCTTATTTGGGGGCAATAAGGCAAAAATTTCCTTTATTTTCGGGCAAAATTGCAGAAATTTCACTTATTTAAGGGTAATAAATCAGAAATTTTCTTTATTTTGGGGCAAAAAAGACAGGAATTCCCTTTGTTTTGAGGGAAAAAGATAGAAATTCCACTTATTTAGAGGCAAAAAAGCAGAAATTCCCCTTATTTTAGAGCAAAAATGAAGAAATTTCTTTTTTATGGCAAAAATGTATGCATTCTTCTTATTTTCGGACAAAAAGACAGAAATTTTCCGTATTTTGGAGCAAAATTGCAGAAATTCCCCTAATTGTGGGGCAAAAAGGCAGAAATTCTCTATATGTTGGGGCAAAAAGACAGAAATTCTTCTTATTTTGGGGAAATACTCAGAAATTCCACTTATTTGGGGGCAAAATTCCAGAAATTTCCCTTATTTTGGGACAAAATTGCAGAAATTTAACATATTTTGGGGCAAAATTGCAGAAATTTCACTTTTTTCAGGGAAAAAATGAGAAATTTTTATATTTTGGGGCAAAAAGGCAGAAATTCCTAACGTTTTGTTGCAATAATGCAGAAATTCCCCTTATTTTGAGTTATAAAGGCTGAAATTCCCCTTATTTGGGGGCAAAAATGCAGAAATTCACCATATTTTGAGGTAAAAAGGCTGAAATTCCCCTTATATGGAGGCAAAAAGGCAGAAATTTCCCTTATTTTTTGGCAAAATTGCAGAAATTTCACTTACTTCAGGGTAATAAGTCAGAATTTTTCCTTATTTTGGTGCAAAAATACAAAAATTCCCTTTGTTTTGGGGGAAAAAGACAGAAATTCCACTTATTTAGAGGCAAAAAAGCAGAAATTCCTTTTATTTTGGAGCAAAAATAAAGAAATTTCCTTTTTATGGCAAAAAGGTATGCATTCTTCTTATTTTCGGGCAAAAAGGCAGAAATTCCCCGTATTTTGGAGCAAAATTGCAAAAATTCCCGTAACTGTGGGGCAAAAAGGCAGAAATTCTCTATATGCTGGGGCAAAAAACAGAAATTCTCCTTATTTTGGGCCAAACTCAGAAATTTCACTTATTTTGGGGCAAAATTGCAGAAATTTCACTTATTTCAGAGAAAAAAGATAGAAATTTTCCTTATTTTGGGGCAAAAAGGCAGAAATTCCTAATATTTTGTGACAAAAATGCAGAAATTCCCCTTATTTTGAGGTAAAAATGCTAAAATTCTCCTTATATGGGGGCAAAAAGGCACTAATTTCCCTAATATTGGAGCAAGATTGCAGAAATTTCACTTACTTCAGGGTAATAAGTCAGAATTTTTTCTTATTTTGGGGCAAAAAAGACAGAAATTCCCTTTGTTTTGGGGAAAAAAGACAGAAATTCCACTTATTTAGAGGCAAAAAAGCAGAAATTCCCCTTATTTTGGAGCAAAAATGAAGAAATTTCCCTTTTTTATGGCAAAAAAGTATGCATTCTTCTTATTTTCGTGCAAAAAGGCAGAAATTCTCCGTATTTTTGAGCAAAATTGCAGAAATTCCTCTAATTGTGGGGCAAAAAGGCAGAAATTGCCTATATGTTGGGCTAAAAAGACAGAAATTCTCCTTATTTTGCGGCAAAACTCAGAAATTCCACTTATTTTGGAGCAAAATTCCAGAAATTTCCCTTATTTTGGGGCAAAATTGCAGAAATTTCACTTACTTCAGGGTAATAAGTCAGAATTTTTCTTTATTTTGGTGCAAAAATACAAAAATTCCCTTTGTTTTGGGGGAAAAAGACAGAAATTCCACTTATTTAGAGGCAAAAATGCAGAAATTCCCCTTATTATGGAGCAAAAATGAAGAAATTTCCCTTTTTTATGGCAAAAAGTTATGCATTCTTCTTATTTTCAGGCAAAAATATCCCCGTATTTTGGTGCAAAATTGAAGAAATTCCCCTAAATGTTGGGCAAAGAGGCAGAAATTGCCTATATGTTGGGGCAAAAAGACAGAAATTCTCCTTATTTTGGGGCAAAATTCCAGAAATTACCTTATTTTGGGGCAAAATTGCAGAAATTTCACTTATTTTGGGGCAAAATTGCAGAAATTTCACATTTTTTGGGGCAAAATTGCAGAAATTTCACTTCTTTCAGAAAAAAAAGGCAGAAATTTTCCTTATTTTGGGGCAAAAAGCAGATATTCCTAATATTTTGTGGCAAAAATGCAGAAATTCCCCTTATTTTGAGGTAAAAAGGCTGAAATTCGCATTATTTTGGGGCAAAAAGGCAGAAATTTCCCTAATTTTGGAGCAAAAGTGCAGGAATTTCACTTACTTCAGGGTAATAAGTCAGAATTTTTCCTTATTTTGGGGCAAAGAAGACAGAAATTCCCTTTGTTTTGGGAGAAAAAGACAAAAATTCCACTTATTTAGAGGCAAAAAAGCAGAAATTCCCCTTATTTGGGAGCAAAAATGAAGAAATTTCCCTTTTTTATGGCAAAAAGGTATGCATTCTTCTTATTTTCGGGCAAAAAGGCAGAAATTCTCCGTATTTTGGAGCAAAATTTAAGAAATTCCCCTAATTGTGGTGCAAAAATGCAGAAAATCTCTATATGTTGGGGCAAAATGACAGAAATTCTTTTTTTGGGGGGACAAAACTCAGAAATTCCACTTATTTTGTGGCAAAATTGCAGAAATTTCCCTTATTTTGGGGCAAAATTGCAGAAATTTCACTTATTTTGGGGCAAAAAGGCAGAAATTTCACTTAATTCAGGGAAAAAAGGCAGAAATTTTTTTATTTTGTGCAAAAAGTCAGAAATTCCTAATATTTTGTGGTAAAAATGCAGAAATTCCCCTTATTTTGAGGTAAAAAGACTGAATTTCCCCTTATTTGGGGGCAAAAAGGCAGAATTTTCCCTTATTTTGGGGCAAAATTGAAGAAATTTCACTTACTGCAGAGTAAGAAGTCAGAATTTTTCCTTATTTTAGGGCAAAAAAGACTGAAATTCCCTTTGTTTTGAGGGAAAAAACAGAAATTCCACTTATTTAGAGGCAAAAAAATAGAAATTCCCTTTATTTTGAAGCAAAATAGAAGAAATTACATTTTTGATGGCAAAAACGTATGCATTCTTCTTATTTTCGGGCAAAAAGGCAGAAATTCCCCGTCTTTTGGAGCAAAATTGCTGTAATTCCCCTAATTGTGGGGCAAAAGGCAAAAATTTCCTATAAGTTGGGGCAAAAAGACAGAAATTCTCCTTATTTTGAAGGAAAACTCAGAAATTCCTCTTATTTTGAAGCAAAATTCCAGAAATTTCCCTTATTTTAGGACAAAATTGCAGAAATTTCACTTATTTTGGGGCAAAATTGCAGAAATTTCAATTGTTTCAGGAAAAAAAAGCAGAAATTTTCTTATTTTGGGGCAAAAAGGCAGAAATTCCTAATATTTTGTGACAAAAATGCGGAAATTCCCCTTATTTTGAGGTAAAAAGGCTGAAATTCCCCTTATTTGGGGGCAAAAATGCAGAAATTCCCCTTATTTTGAGGTAAAAAGGCTGAAATTCCCCTTATTTGGGGGCAAAAAGGCAGAAATTTCCCTTATTTTGGGGCAAAATTGCAGAAATTTCACTTACTTCAGGGTAATAAGTCAGAATTTTTCCTTATTTTGGGCAAAAAAGACAGAAATTCTCTTTATTTTGGGGGAAATAGACAGAAATTCCACTTATTTAGAGGCAAAAAAAGCAGAAATTCCTTTGATTTTGGAGCAAAAATGAAGAAATTTCCCATTTTTTGGCAAAAAGGTATTCATTCTTCTTATTTTCGGGCAAAAAGGCAGAAATTACCCGTATTTTGGAGCAAAATTAAAAAAATTTCCCTAATTGTGTGGCAAAAAAACAGAAATTCTCTATATGTTTGGGCAAAAATACAGAAATTCTCTTTATTTTGGGGAAAAACACAAAAATTCCACTTATTTTGGGGCAAAATTCCAGAAATTTCCCTTATTTGGGGGCAAAATTGCAGAAATTTCACTTATTTTGGGGCAAAATTGCAAAATTTCACTTATTTCAGAGTAAAAAAGCAGAAATTTTCTTATTTTGGGGCAAAAAGGCAGAAATTCCTAATATTTTGTGGCAAAAATGCAGAAATTCCCCTTATTTTGAGGTAAAAAGGCTGAAATTCCCCTTATTTGGAGGCAAAAAGGCAGAAATTTCCCTTATTTTGGGGCAAAATTGCAGAAATTTCACTTATTTCAGGGTAATAAGTCAGAAATTTTCCTTATTTTGGGGCAAAAAAAACAGGAATTCCCTTTGTTTTGGGGGAAAAAGACAGAAATTCCACTTATTTAGAGGCAAAAAAGCAGAAATTCCCCTGATTTTGGAGCAAAAATGAAGAAATTTCCCTTTTTTATGGCAAAAAGTTATGCATTCTTCTTATTTTCGGGCAAAAAGGCAGAAATTCCCTGTATTTTGGAGCAAAATTGCAGAAATTCCCTTAATTGTGGGACAAAAATGCAGAAATTCTCTATATTTTGGGGCAAAAAGACAGAAATTCTATTTATTTTGTGTCAAAACTCAGAAATTCCACTTATTTTGGAGCAAAATTCCAGAAATTTCCCTTATTTTGGGGCAAAATTGCAGAAATTTCACTTATTTTTGGGCAAAATTGCAGAAATTTAACTTATTTTGGGGCAAAATTGCAGCAATTTCACTTATTTCAGAGAAAAAAGACAGAAATTTTCCTTATTTTGGGGCAAAAAGGCAAAAATTCCTAATATTTTGTGACAAAAATGCAGAAATTCTCCTTGTTTTGAGGTAAAAATGCTGAAATTCCCCTTATTTGGGGGCAAAAAGGCAGAAATTTCCCTAATTTTGATGAAAAATTGCAGAAATTTCACTTACTTCAGGGTAATAAGTCAGAATTTTTCTTTATTTTGGGGCAAAAAAGACAGAAATTCCCTTTGTCTTGGGGGAAAAAGACAGAAATTCCACTTATTTAAAGGCCAAAAAGCAGAAATTCCCCTTATTTTGGAGCAAAAATGAAGAAATTTACATTTTTTATGGCAAAAATTATGCATTCTTCTTATTTTCGGGGAAAAAGGCAGAAATTCCCCATATTTTGGAGCAAAATTGCAGAAATTCCCCTAAATGTGGGGCAAAAATGCAGAAAATCTCTATATGTTGGGGCAAAAAAACAGAAATTTTCCTTATTTTGGGGCAAAACTAAGAAATTCCACTTATTTTGGGGCAAAATTCCAGAAATTTTCCTTATTTTGGTGCAAAATTGCAGAAATTTCACTTATTTTGGGGCAAATATGAAGAAATTTTACTTATTTTGTGGCAAAATTGCAGAAATTTCACATATTTTAGGGAAAAAAAGGCAGAAATTTTCTGTATTTTGGGGCAAAGAGGCAGAAATTCCTAATATATTGTGGCAAAAATGCAGAAATTCCCCTTATTTCGAGGTAAAAAGGCTGAAATTCCCCTTATTTTGGGGCAAAAATGCAGAAATTTCCCTTATTTTGGGGCAAAATTGCAGAAATTTCACTTACTTCTGGGTAATAAGTCAGAATTTTTCCTTATTTTGGGGCAAAAAGACAGAAATTCCCTTTGTTTTGGGGGAAAAAACAGAAATTCCACTTATTTAGTGGCAAAAAAGCAGAAATTCCCCTTTTTGGAGCAAAAATTAAGAAATTTCCCTTTTTTATGTCAAAAAGGTATGCATTCTTCTTATTTTCGGGCAAAAGGCAGAAATTCCCCGTATTTTGGAGCAAAATTGAAGAAATTCCCCTAATTGTGGGGCCAAAAGGCAGAAATTGCCTATATGTTGGGGCAAAAAGACAGAAATTCTCCTTATATTGGGGCAAAACTCAGAAATTCCACTTATTTTGGGGCAAAATTCCAGAAATTTCCCTTATTTTGGGGCAAAATTGCAGACATTTCACTTATTTTGGGGCAAAATTGCAGAAATTTCACTTATTTAAGGAAAAAAAGGCAGAAATTTTCTTATTTTGGGGCAAAAAGGCAGAAATTCCTAATATTTTGTGGCATAAATGCAGAAATTCCCTTTATTTTGAGGTAAAAACGCTGAAATTCCCCTTATTTGGGGCAATAAGGCAAAAATTTCCTTTATTTTTGGGGCAAAATTGCATTAATTTCACTTATTTAAGGGTTATAAGTCAGAAATTTCCTTTATTTTGGGACAAAAAAGACAGGAATTCCCTTTGCCTTGGGGGAAAAAGACAGAAATTCCACTTATTCAGAGGCAAAAAAGCAGAAATTCCCCTTATTTTGGAGCAAAAATGAAGAAATTTTCCTTTTTTATGGCAAAAAGGTATGCATTCTTCTTATTATCGGGCAAAAAAGCAGAAATTCCCCGTGTTTTTGAGCAAAATTGCAGAAATTCCCCTAATTGTGGGGCAAAAATGCAGAAAATCTCTATATGTTGGGGCAAAAAGACCGAAATTCTCTTTATTTTGGGGCAAAACTCAGAAATTCCACTTATTTTGGGGCAAAATTACAGAAATTTTCCTTTTTTTGGGGCAAAATTGCAGAAATTTCACTTATTTTGGGGCAAATATGCAGAAATTTTACATATTTTGTAACAAAATTGCAGAAATTTCACTTATTTCAGGGAAAAATGCAGAAATTTTCCTTATTTTGGGGCAAAAAGGCAGAAATTCCTAATATTTTGTGGCAAAAATGCAGAAATTCCCCTTATTTCGAGTTAAAAAGGCTGAAATTCCCCTTATTTGGGGGCAAAAGGCAGAAATTTCCCTTATTTTGGGGCAAAATTGCAGAAATATCACTTACTTCAGAGTAATAAGTCAGAATTTTTCCTTATTTTGGGGCAAAAAAGACAGAAATTCCCTTTGTTTTGAGGGAAAAAGAAAGAAATTCCACTTATTTAGAGGCAAAAAAGCAGAAATTCCCCTTACTTTGGAGCAAAAATGAAGAAATTTTCTTTTTTTATGGCAAAAAGGTATGCATTCTTTTCATTTTCAAGCAAAAAGGCAGAAATTCCCCGTATTTTGGAGCAAAATTGGAGAAATTCCCCTAATTGTGGGGCAAAAAGGCAGAAATTGCCTATATGTTGGGGCAAAAAAACAGAAATTTTCCTTATTTTGGGGCAAAACTAAGAAATTCCACTTATTTTGGGGCAAAATTCCAGAAATTTTCCTTATTTTGGGGCAAATATGAAGAAATTTTACTTATTTTGTGGCAAAATTGCAGAAATTTCACATATTTTAGGGAAAAAAAGGCAGAAATTTTCTTTATTTTGGGGCAAAGAGGCAGAAATTCCTAATATATTGTGGCAAAAATGCAGAAATTCCCCTTATTTCGAGGTAAAAAGGCTGAAATTCCCCTTATTTTGGGGCAAAAATGCAGAAATTTCCCTTATTTTGGGGCAAAATTGCAGAAATTTCACTTACTTCTGGGTAATAAGTCAGAATTTTTCCTTATTTTGGGGCAAAAAGACAGAAATTCCCTTTGTTTTGGGGGAAAAAACAGAAATTCCACTTATTTAGTGGCAAAAAAGCAGAAATTCCCCTTTTTGGAGCAAAAATTAAGAAATTTCCCTTTTTTATGTCAAAAAGGTATGCATTCTTCTTATTTTCGGGCAAAAGGCAGAAATTCCCCGTATTTTGGAGCAAAATTGAAGAAATTCCCCTAATTGTGGGGCCAAAAGGCAGAAATTGCCTATATGTTGGGGCAAAAAGACAGAAATTCTCCTTATTTTGGGGCAAAACTCAGAAATTCCACTTATTTTGGGGCAAAATTCCAGAAATTTCCCTTATTTTGGGGCAAAATTGCAGACATTTCACTTATTTTGGGGCAAAATTGCAGAAATTTCACTTATTTAAGGAAAAAAAAGCAGAAATTTTCTTATTTTGGGGCAAAAAGGCAGAAATTCCTAATATTTTGTGGCATAAATGCAGAAATTCCCTTTATTTTGAGGTAAAAAGGCTGAAATTCCCCTTATTTGGGGCAATAAGGCAAAAATTTCCTTTATTTTTGGGGCAAAATTGCATTAATTTCACTTATTTAAGGGTTATAAGTCAGAAATTTCCTTTATTTTGGGACAAAAAAGACAGGAATTCCCTAGCCTTGGGGGAAAAAGACAGAAATTCCACTTATTCAGAGGCAAAAAAGCAGAAATTCCCCTTATTTTGGAGCAAAAATGAAGAAATTTTCCTTTTTTATGGCAAAAAGGTATGCATTCTTCTTATTATCGGGCAAAAAAGCAGAAATTCCCCGTGTTTTTGAGCAAAATTGCAGAAATTCCCCTAATTGTGGGGCAAAAATGCAGAAAATCTCTATATGTTGGGGCAAAAAGACTGAAATTCTCTTTATTTTGGGGCAAAACTCAGAAATTCCACTTATTTTGGGGCAAAATTACAGAAATTTTTCTTTTTTTGGGGCAAAATTGCAGAAATTTCACTTATTTTGGGGCAAATATGCAGTAATTTTACATATTTTGTAACAAAATTGCAGAAATTTCACTTATTTCAGGGAAAAATGCAGAAATTTTCCTTATTTTGGGGCAAAAAGGCAGAAATTCCTAATATTTTGTGGCAAAAATGCAGAAATTCCCCTTATTTCGAGTTAAAAAGGCTGAAATTCCCCTTATTTGGGGGCAAAAGGCAGAAATTTCCCTTATTTTGGGGCAAAATTGCAGAAATATCACTTACTTCAGGGTAATAAGTCAGAATTTTTCCTTATTTTGGGGCAAAAAAGACAGAAATTCCCTTTGTTTT
Source organism: Micromys minutus (assembly GCF_963924665.1). Classification (NCBI taxonomy): domain Eukaryota; kingdom Metazoa; phylum Chordata; class Mammalia; order Rodentia; family Muridae; genus Micromys; species Micromys minutus. Next base: position 89,864 of record NW_027667537.1, read on the forward strand.
GAGGGAAAAAGAAAGAAATTCCACTTATTTAGAGGCAAAAAAGCAGAAATTCCCTTATTTTGGAGCAAAAATGAAGAAATTTTCTTTTTTTATGGCAAAAAGGTATGCATTCTTTTTATTTTCAAGCAAAAAGGCAGAAATTCCCCGTATTTTGGAGCAAAATTGGAGAAATTCCCCTAATTGTGGGGCAAAAAGGCAGAAATTGCCTATATGTTGGGGCAAAAAAACAGAAATTCTCCTTATTTTGGGGCAAAACTCAGAAATTCCAAATATTTTGGGGCAAAATTCCAGAAATTTCCCTTATTTTGGGGCAAAATTGCAGACATTTCACTTATTTTGGGGCAAAATTGCAGAAATTTCACATATTTAAGGGAAAAAAGGCAGAAATTTTCTTTATTTTGGGGCAACGAGGCAGAAATTCCTAATATATTGTGGCAAAAATGCAGAAATTCTCCTTATTTCGAGGTAAAAATGCTGAAATTCCCCTTATTTGGGGGCAAAAATGCAGAAATTTCCCTTATTTTGGGGCAAAATTGCAGAAATTTCACTTACTTCAGGGTAATAATTCAGAATTTTTCCTTATTTTGGGGCAAAAAGACAGAAATTCCCTTTGTTTTGGGGGAAAAAGACAGAAATTCCACTTGTTTAGAGGCAAAAAAGCAGAAATTCCCCTGATTTTGGAGCAAAAATGAAGAAATTTCCCTTTTTTATGGCAAAAAGTTATGCATTCTTCTTATTTTCGGGCAAAAAGGCAGAAATTCCCTGTATTTTGGAGCAAAATTGCAGAAATTCCCTTAATTGTTGGACAAAAATGCAGAAATTCTCTATATATTGGGGCAAAAAGACAGAAATTCTCCTTATTTTGTGTCAAAACTCAGAAATTCCACTTATTTTGGGGCAAAATTCCAGAAATTTCCCTTAATTTGGGGCAAAATTGCAGAAATTTCACTTATTTTTGGGCAAAATTGCAGAAATTTCACTTATTTTGGGGCAAAATTGCAGAAATTTCACTTATTTCAGAGAAAAAAGACAGAAATTTTCCTTATATGGGGCAAAAAGGCAGAAATTCCTAATTTTTTGTGACAAAAATGCAGAAATTCTCCTTGTTTTGAGGTAAAAAGGCTGAAATTCCCCTTATTTGGAGGCAAAAAGGCAGAAATTTTTCTAATTTTGGGGAAAAATTGTAGAAATTTCACTTACTTCAGGGTAATAAGTCAGAATTTTTCCTTATTTTGAGGCAAAAAAGACAGAAATTCCCTTTGTCTTGGGGGAAAAAGACAGAAATTCTACTTATTTATAGGCCAAAAAGCAGAAATTCACCTTATTTTCGAGCAAAAATGAAGAAATTTCCATTTTTTATGGCAAAAAGTTATGCATTCTTCTTATTATCGGGGAAAAAGGCAGAAATTCCCCGTATTTTGGAGCAAAATTGCAGAATTTCCCCTAATTGTGGGGCAAAAATGCAGAAAATCTCTATATGTTGGGGCAAAAAGAAAGAAATTCTCCTTATTTTGGGGCAAAACTAAGAAATTCCACTTATTTTGGGGCAAAATTCCAGAAATTTTCCTTATTTTGGGGCAAAATTGCAGAAATTTCACTTATTTTGGGGCAAATATGAAGAAATTTTACTTATTTTGTGGCAAAATTGCAGAAATTTCACATATTTTAGGGAAAAAAGGCAGAAATTTTCTTTATTTTGGGGCAAAAAGGAAGAAATTCCTAATATTTTGTGGCAAAAATGCAGAAATTCCCCTTATTTCGAGGTAAAAAGGCTGAAATTCCCCTTATTTGGGGGCAAAAAGGCAGAAATTTCCCTTATTTTGGGGCAAATTTGCAGAAATTTCACTTACTTCAGGGTAATAAGTCAGAATTTTTCCTTATTTTGGGGCAAAAAGACAGAAATTCCCTTTGTTTTGGGGAAAAAATCAGAAATTCCACTTATTTAGAGGCAAAAAATTAGAAATTCCCCTTTTTGGAGCAAAAATGAAGCAATTTTCTTTTTTCATGGCAAAAAGGTATGCATTCTTCTTATTTTCAAGCAAAAAGGCAGAAATTCCCCGTATTTTGGAGCAAAATTGCAGAAATTCCCCTAATTGTGGGGCAAAAAGGAAGAAATTGCCTATATCTTAGGGCAAAAAAACAGAAATTCTCCTTATTTTGGGGCAAAACTCAGAAATTCCACTTATTTTGGGGCAAAATTCCAGAAATTTCCCTTATTTTGGGGCAAAATTACAGACATTTCACTTATTTTGGGGCAAAATTGCAGAAATTTCACTTATTTCAGGGAAAAAAAGCAGAAATTTTCTTATTTTGGGGCAAAAAGGCAGAAATTCCTAATATTTTGTGGCAAAAATGCAGAAATTCCCCTTATTTTAAGGTAAAAAGACTGAAATTCCCCTTATTTGGGGGCAAAAAGGCAGAAATTTCCCTTATTTTGGGGCAAAATTGAAGAAATTTCACTTACTACAGGGTAATAAGTCAGAATTTTTCCTTATTTTAGGGCAAAAAAGACAGAAATTCCCTTTGTTTTGAGGGAAAAAGACAGAAATTCCACTTATTTAGAGGCAAAAAAATAGAAATTCCCTTTATTTTGAAGCAAAATAGAAGAAATTACATTTTTGATGGCAAAAAGGTATGCATTCTTCTTATTTTCGGGCAAAAAGGCAGAAATTCCCCGTCTTTTGGAGCAAAATTGCTGAAATTCCCCTAATTGTGGGGCAAAAAGGCAGAAATTTCCTATATGTTGGGGCAAAAAGACAGAAATTCTCCTTATTTTGAAGCAAAACTCAGAAATTCCTCTTATTTTGAAGCAAAATTCCAGAAATTTCCCTTATTTTAGGACAAAATTGCAGAAATTTCACTTATTTTGGGGCAAAATTGCAGAAATTTCAATTATTTCAGGGAAAAAAAGCAGAAATTTTCTTATTTTGGGGCAAAAAGGAAGAAATTCCTAATATTTTGTGGCAAAAATGCGGAAATTCCCCTTATTTTGAGGTAAAAAGGCTGAAATTCCCCTTATTTGGGGGCAAAAATGCAGAAATTCCCCTTATTTTGAGGTAAAAAGGCTGAAATTCCCCTTATTTGGGGGCAAAAAGGCAGAAATTTCCCTTATTTTGGGGCAAAATTGCAGAAATTTCACTTACTTCAGGGTAATAAGTCAGAATTTTTCCTTATTTTGGGCCAAAAAAGACAGATATTCTCTTTATTTTGGGGGAAATAGACAGAAATTCCACTTATTTAGAGGCAAAAAAGCAGAAATTCCTTTTATTTTGGAGCAAAAATGAAGAAATTTCCCATTTTTTGGCAAAAAGGTATTCATTCTTCTTATTTTCGGGCAAAAAGGCAGAAATTACCCGTATTTTGGAGCAAAATTACAGAAATTTCCCTAATTGTGTGGCAAAAAAACAGAAATTCTCTATATGTTTGGGCAAAAATACAGAAATTCTCTTTATTTTGGGGAAAAAAACAAAAATTCCACTTATTTTGGGGCAAAATTCCAGAAATTTCCCTTATTTTGGTGCAAAATTGCAGAAATTTTACTTACTTCAGGTTAATAAGTCAGAATTTTTCCTTATTTTGGGGCAAAAAAGACAGAAATTCCCTTTGTTTTGGGGGAAAAAGACAAAAATTCCACTTATTTAGAGGCAAAAAAGCAGAAATTCCCCTTAATTTGGAGCAAAAATGAAGAAATTTCCCTTTTTTATGGCAAAAAGGTATGCATTCTTCTTATTTTCGTGCAAAAAGGGAGAAATTCCACGTATTTTAGAGCAAAATTGCAGAAATTACCCTAATTGTGGGGCAAAAAGGCAGAAATTGCCTATATGTTGGGGCAAAAAAACAGAAATTCTCCTTATTTTGGGGCAAAACTCAGAAATTCCACTTATTTTGGGGCAAAATTCCAGAAATTTCCCTTATTTTGGAGCAAAATTGCAGAAATTTCACTTATTTTGGGGCAAAATTGCAAAATTTCACTTATTTCAGAGTAAAAAAGCAGAAATTTTCTTATTTTGGGGCAAAAAGGCAGAAATTCCTAATATTTTGTGGCAAAAATGCAGAAATTCCCCTTATTTTGAGGTAAAAATGCTTAAATTCCCTTTATTTGAGGGCAAAAGGCAAAAATTTCCTTTATTTTGGGGCAAAATTGCAGAAATTTCACTTATTTCAGGGTAATAAGTCAGAAATTTTCCTTATTTTGGGGCAAAAAAGACAGGAAGTCCCTTTGTTTTGGGGGAAAAAGACAGAAATTCCACTTATTTAGAGGCAAAAAAGCAGAAATTCCCCTGATTTTGGAGCAAAAATGAAGAAATTTCCATTTTTTATGGCAAAAAGTTATGCATTCTTCTTATTTTCGGGCAAAAAGGCAGAAATTCCCTGTATTTTGGAGCAAAATTGAAGAAATTCCCTTAATTGTGGGACAAAAATGCAGAAATTCTCTATATATTGGGGCAAAAAGACAGAAATTCTCCTTATTTTGTGTCAAAACTCAGAAATTCCACTTATTTTGGGGCAAAATTCCAGAAATTTCCCTTAATTTGGGGCAAAATTGCAGAAATTTCACTTATTTTTGGGCAAAATTGCAGAAATTTCACTTATTTTGGGGCAAAATTGCAGAAATTTCACTTATTTTGGGGCAAAATTGCAAAATTTCACTTATTTCAGAGTAAAAAAGCAGAAATTTTCTTATTTTGGGGCAAAAAGGCAGAAATTCCTAATTTTTTGTGACAAAAATGCAGAAATTCTCCTTGTTTTGAGGTAAAAAGGCTGAAATTCCCCTTATTTGGAGGCAAAAAGGCAGAAATTTCCCTAATTTTTGGGCAAATTTGCAGAAATTTCACTTACTTCAGAGTAATAAGTCAGAATTTTTCCTTATTTTGGGGCAAAAAGACAGAAATTCCCTTTGTTTTGGGGAAAAAAAAACAGAAATTCCACTTATTTAGAGGCAAAAAAGCAGAAATTCCCCTTTTTGGAGCAAAAACTAAGAAATTTCCCTTTTTTATGCCAAAAGGTATGCATTCTTCTTATTTTCGGGCAAAAGGCAGAAATTCCCCGTATTTTGGAGCAAAATTGAAGAAATTCCCCTAATTGTGGAACCAAAAGGCAGAAATTGCCTATATGTTAGGGCAAAAAGACAGAAATTCTCCTTATTTTGGGGCAAAATTCAGAAATTCCACTTATTTTGGGGCAAAATTCCAGAAATTTACCTTATTTTGGGGCAAAATTGCAGACATTTCACTTATTTTGGGGCAAAATTGCAGAAATTTCACTTATTTCAGGGAAAAAAAGCAGAAATTTTCTTATTTTGGGGCAAAAAGGCAGAAATTCCTAATATTTTGTGGCATAAATGCAGAAATTCCCTTTATTTTGAGGTAAAAAGGCTGAAATTCCCCTTATTTGGGGGCAATAAGGCAAAAATTTCCTTTATTTTGGGGCAAAATTGCAGAAATTTTACTTATTTAAGGGTTATAAGTCAGAAATTTTCTTTATTTTGGGACAAAAAAGACAGGAATTCCCTTTGCCTTGGGGGAAAAAGACAGAAATTCCACTTATTCAGAGGCAAAAAAGCAGAAATTCCCCATATTTTGGAGCAAAATTGAAGAAATTCCCCTAATTGTGGTCAAAAAGGCAGAAATTCCCTATATGTTGGGGCAAAAAGACCGAAATTCTCCTTATTTTGGGGCAAAACTCTGAAATTCCACTTATTTTGGGGCAAAATTCCAGAAATTTCTTTTATTCTGGGACAAAAGTTCAGAAATTTCACATATTTTGGGGCACAATTGCAGAAATTTCACTTATTTCAGGGTAATAAGTCAGAAATTTTCCTTATTTTGGGGCAAAAAGACAGGAATATTCTTTGTTTTGGGGGAAAATACAGAAATTCCACTTATTTATAGGCAAAAAAGCAGAAATTCCCCTTATTTTGAAGCAAAAATGAAGAAATTTCCCTTTTTTATGGCAAAAATGTATGCATTCTTCTTATTTTCGGGCAAAAAGGCAAAAATTAACGGTATTTTAGAGCAAAATTGCAGAAATTTGCCTAATTGTGGGGCAAAAAGGCAGAAATTCTCTATATGTTGGGGCAAAAAGACAGAAATTCTCCTTATTTTGGGGCAAAACTCAGAAATTCCATTATTTTGGGGCAAAATTCCAGAAATTTCCCTTATTTTGGGGCAAAATTGCAGAAATTTCACTTATTTTGGGGCATAATTGCAGAAATTTCACTTATTTCAGGGAAAAAAAGCAGAAATTTTCTTATTTTGGGGCAAAAAGGCAGAAATTCCTAGTATTTTGTGTCAAAATTCAGAATTTCCCCTTATTTTGAGGTAAAAAGGCTGAAATTCCCTTTAATAGGGGGCAAAAAGGCAGAAATTTTTCTTATTTTAGGGCAAAATTGCAGAAATTTCACTTACTTCAGGGTAATAAGTCAGAAATTTTCCTTATTTTGGGGCAAATAAGACAGGAATTTTCTTTGTTTTGGGGGAAAAAGACAGAAATTTTACTTATTTAGAGGACAAAATGCAGAAATTCCTTTTATTTTAGAGCAAAAATGAAGAAATTTCCATTTTTTATGGCAAAAAGGTATGCATTCTTCTTATTTTCGGGCAAAAAGGCAGAAATTCCCCGTATTTTGGAGCAAAATTGCAGAAATTTTCCTAATTGTAGGGCAAAAAGGCAGAAATTCTCTATATGTTGGGGCAAAATGACAGAAATTCTCTTTATTTTGGGGCAAAACTCAGAAATTCCACTTATTTTGGGGCAAAATTCCAGAAATATCCGTTAATTTGGGGCAAAATTGCAGAAATTTCACTTATTTTGGGGCAAAATTGCAGAAATTTCACTTATTTTGGGGCAAAATTGCAGAAATTTCACTTATTTCAGAAAAAAAGGCAGAAATTTTCCTTATTTTGGGGCAAAAAGCAGAAATTCCTAATATTTTGTGGCAAAAATGCAGAAATTCCCCTTATTTTGAGGTAAAAAGGCAGAAATTTCCCTTATTTGAGGGCAAAAAGTCAGAAATTTCCCATATTTTGGGGCAAAATTGCAGAAATTTCACTAAAGTCAGGGTAATAAGTCAGAATTTTTCCTTATTTTGGGGCAAAAAAGACCGAAATTCCCTTTGTTTTGGGGGAAAAAGAAAGAAATTCCACTTATTTAGAGGCAAAAAAGCAGAAATTCCCCTTATTTTGGATCAAAAATGAAGATTTTCCTTTTTTGATGGCAAAAAGGTATGCATTCTTCTTATTTTCGGGCAAAAAGGCAGAAATTCCCCGTATTTTGGAGCAAAATTGAAGAAATTCCCCTAATTGTGGGGCAAAAAGGCAGAAATTCCCTATATGTTGGGGCAAAAAGACAGAAATTCTCCTTATTTTGGGGCAAAACTCAGAAATTCCACTTATTTTGGGGCAAAATTGCAGAAATTTCTTTTATTTTGGGACAAAAGTGCAGAAATTTCACTTATTTTGAGGCAAAATTGCAGAAATTTCACTTATTTCAGGGTAATAAGTCAGAAATTTTCCTTATTTTGCGGCAAAAAAGACAGGAATTTTCTTTGCTTTGTGGGAAAAAGACAGAAATTCCACTTATTTAGAGGCAAAAAAGCAGAAATTTTCCTTATTTTGGAGCAAAAATGAAGAAATTTCCCTTTTTTATAGCAAAAAGGTATGCATTCTTCTTATTTTCGGGCAAAAAGGCAAAAATTCACGGTATTTTGGAGCAAAATTGCAAAAATTCCCCTAACTGTGGGGCAAAAAGGCAGAAATTCTCTATATGTTGGGGCAAAAAGACAGAAATTCTCCTTATTTTGGGGCAAAACTCAGAAATTCCATTATTTTGGGGCAAAATTCCAGATATTTCCTTTATTTTGGGGCAAAATTGCAGAAATTTAACTTATTTTGGGGCATAATTGGAGAAATTTCACTTATTTCAGGGAAAAAAAGCAGAAATTTTCTTATTTTGGGGCAAAGAGGCCGAAATTCCTAATATTTTGTGTCAAAAATGCAGAAATTCCCCTTATTTTGAGGTAAAAAGGCTTAAATTCTCCTTAATAGGGGGCAAAAAGGCAGAAATTTTTCTTATTTATGGGAAAATTGCAGAAATTTCACTTAGTTCAGGGTAATAAGTCAGAATTTTTCATTATTTTGGGGCAAAAAGACAGAAATTCTATTTGTTTTAGGGGAAAAAGACAGATATTCCCTTTATTTAGAGGCAAAAAAGCAGAAATTTTCCTTATTTTGGAGAAAAAATGAAGAAATTTCTCCTTTTTATGGCAAAAAGGTATGCATTTTTCTTATTTTCAGGCAAAAAGGCAGAAATTCTCCGTATTTTGGAGCAAAATTGCAGAAATTCCCATAATTGTGGGGCCAAAAGGCACAAATTGCCTATATGTTGGGGCAAGAAGACAGAAATTCTCCTTACTTTGGGGCAAAACTCAGAAATTCCACTTATTTTGGGGCAAAATTCCAGAAATTTCTCTTATTTTGGGGCAAAATTGCAGAAATTTCACTTATTTTGGCACAAAATTGCAGAAATTTCACTTATTTCAGGGTAATAAGTCAGAAATTTTCCTTATTTTGGGGCAAAAAAGACAGGAATTTTCTTTGTTTTGGGGGAAAAAGACAGAAATTCCACTTATTTAGAGGCAAAATAGCAGAAATTCTTTTTATTTTGGAGCAAAAATGAAGAAATTTCCCTTTTTTATGGCAAAACGGTATGCATTCTTCTTATTTTCGGGCAAAAAGGCAGAAATTCCCCGTATTTTGGAGCAAAATTGCAGAAATTTGCCTAATTGTAGGGCAAAAAGGCAGAAATTCTCTATATGTTGGGGCAAAAAGACAGAAATTCTCCTTATTTTGGGGCAAAACTCAGGAATTCTATTTTTGGGGGCAAAATTCCAGAAATTTCCCTTATTTTGGGGCAAAATTGCAGAAATTTCACTTATTTTGGGGCAAAATTGCAGAAATTTCAGTTATTTCAGGGATAAAAAGCAGAAATTTTCTTATTTTGGGCCAAAAAGGCAGAAATTCCTAATATTTTGTGGCAAAAATGCATAAATTCCCCTTATTTTGAGGTAAAAATGCTTAAATTCCCTTTAATAGGGAGTAAATATGCAGAAATTCCCCTAATTTGAGGTAAAATGGCTGAAATCCCCTTATTTTGGAAACAAAAACGCAAAAATTTCCTTTATTTTGGGGCAAAATTGCAGAAATTTCACTTACTTCAGGGTAATAAGTCAGAATTTTTCTTTATTTTGGGGCAAAAAATACAGAAATTCCCTTTGTTTTGGGGGAAAAAGACAGAAATTCCACTTATTTAGAGGCAAAAAAGCAGAAATTCCCCTTATTTTGGAGCAAAAATGAAGAAATTTCCCTTTCTTATGGCAAAAAGGTATGCATTCTTCTTATTTTCAGGCAAAAAGGCAGAATATCGCCTTTTTTGAGCAAAATTGCAGAAATTCTCCTAATTGTGGGGCAAAAATGCAGAAAATCTCTATATGTTGGGGCAAAAAAACAGAAATTCTCCTTATTTTGGGGCAAAACTCAGAAATTCCACTTATTTTGGGGCAAAATTCCAGAAATTTCCCTTATTTTGGGGCAAAATTGCAGAAATTTCACTTATTTTGTTGCAAAATTGCAGAAATTTCACTTATTTTGGGGCAAAATTGCAAAAATTTCACTTATTTCAGGGAAAAAATGGAGAAATTTTCCTTATTTTGGGGCAAAAAGCAGAAATTCCTAATATTTTGTGGCAAAAAAGCAGAAATTACCCTTATTTTGAGGTAAAAAGTCTGAAATTCCCCTTATTTGGGGGCAAAAAGTAAAAAATTTCCAATATTTTGGGGCAAAATTGCAGAAATTTCACTTACTTTAGGGTAATAAGTCAGAATTTTTCCTTATTTTGGGGCAAAAAAGACCGAAATTCCCTTTGTTTTGGGGGAAAAAGACAGATATTCCACTTATTTAGAGGCAAAAAAGCAGAAATTCCCCTTATTTTGGAGCAAAAATGAAAAAATTTTCATTTTTGATGGCAAAAAGGTATGCATTCTTCTTATTTTCAGGCAAAAAGGCAGAAATTCCCCGTATTTTGTAGCAAAATTCCAGAAATTCCCCTAATTGTGGTGCAAAAAGGCAGAAATTCCCTATATGTTGGGGCAAAAAGACAGAAATTCTCCTTATTTTGGGGCAAAACTCAGAAATTCCACTTATTTTGGGGCAAAATTCCAGAAATTTCCATTATTTTGGGAAAAAGTGCAGATATTTCACTTATTTTAGGGCAAAATTGCAGAAATTTTACTTATTTCAGGGTAATAAGTCAGAAATTTTCATTATTTTGAAGCAAAAAAGACAGGAATTTTCTTTGTTTTGGGGGAAAAGACAGAAATTCTACTTATTTAGAGGCAAAAAAGCAGAAATTCCCCTTATTTTGGAGCAAAAATGAAGAAATTTCTTTTTTTCATGGCAAAAAGGTATGCATTCTTCTTATTTTAGGGCAAAAAGGCAGAAATTCCCCATATTTTGGAGCAAAATTGCAGAAATTTGCCTAATTGTAGGGCAAAAAGGCAGAAATTCTCTATATGTTGGGGCAAAAAGACAGAAATTCTTTTTATTTTGGGGCAAAACTCAGAAATTCCATTATTTTGGGGCAAAATTCCAGAAATTTCCCTTATTTTGTGGCAAAATGGCTGAAATTTCACTTATTTTGGGGCAAAATTACAGAAATTTCACTTATTTCAGGGAAAAAAAGCAGAAATTTTCTTATTTTGGGCCAAAGGGCAGAAATTCCTAATATTTTGTGGCAAAAATGCAGAAATTCCCCTTATTTTTAGGTAAAAAGGCTGAAATTCCCCTTAATAGGGGGTAAATATGCAGAAATTCCCCTAATTTGAGGTAAAATGGCTGAAATTCCATTTATTTTGGAAACAAAAACGCAGAAATGTACCTTATTTTGGGGCAAAATTCCAGAAATTTCACATACTTCAGGGTAATAATTCAGAATTTTTCCTTATTTTGGGGCATAAAAGAAAGAAATTCCCCTTGTTTTGGGGGAAAAAGACAGAAATTCCACCTATTTAGAGGCAAAAAAGCAGAAATTCCCCTTATTTTGGAGCAAAAATGAAGAAATTTCCCTTTTTTATGGCAAAATGTATGCATTCTTCTTATTTTCGGGAAATAAAGCAGAAATTCCCCGTATTTTGGAGGAAAATTGCAGAAATTCCCCTAATTGTGGGGCAAAAATGCAGAAAATCTCTATATGCTGGGGCAAAAAGACAGAAATTCTCTTTATTTTAGGGCAAAACTCAGAAATTCCACTTATTTTGGGGCAAAATTCCAGAAATTTCCCTTATTTTTGGGCAAAATTGCAGAAATTTCCCTTATTTTGAGGCAAAATTGCAGAAATTTAACTTATTTTGGGGCATAATTGGAGAAATTTCACTTATTTCAGGGAAAAAAAGCAGAAATTTTCTTATTTTGGGGCAAAGAGGCAGAAATTCCTAATATTTTGTGTCAAAAATGCAGAAATTCCCCTTATTTTGAGGTAAAAAAGCTGAAATTCTCCTTAATAGGGGGCAAAAAGGCAGAAATTTTTCTTATTTTAGGGGAAAATTGCAGAAATTTCACTTAGTTCAGGGTAATAAGTCAGAATTTTTCATTATTTTGGGGCAAAATAACAGAAATTCTATTTGTTTTAGGGAAAAAAGACAGATATTCCCCTTATTTAGAGGCAAAAAAGCAGAAATTCCCCTTATTTTGGAGCAAAAATGAAGAAATTTCTCCTTTTTATGGCAAAAAGGTATGCATTTTTCTTATTTTCAGGCAAAAAGGCAGAAATTCTCTGTATTTTGGAGCAAAATTGCAGAAATTCCCGTAATTGTGGGGCCAAAAGGCACAAATTGCCTATATGTTGGGGCAAAAAGACAGAAATTCTCCTTATTTTGGGGCAAAACTCAGAAATTCCACTTATTTTGGGGCAAAATTCCAGAAATTTCTCTTATTTTGGGGCAAAATTGCAGAAATTTCACTTATTTTGGCACAAAATTGCAGAAATTTCACGTATTTCAGGGTAATAAGTCAGAAATTTTCCTTATTTTGGGGCAAAAAAGAGAGGAATTTTCTTTGTTTTGGGGGAAAAAGACAGAAATTCCACTTATTTAGAAGCAAAATAGCAGAAATTCTTTTTATTTTGGAGCAAAAATGAAGAAATTTCCCTTTTTTATGGCAAAACGGTATGCATTCTTCTTATTTTCGGGCAAAAAGGCAAAAATTAACGGTATTTTAGAGCAAAATTGCAGAAATTTGCCTAATTGTGGGGCAAAAAGGCAGAAATTCTCTATATGTTGGGGCAAAAAGACAGAAATTCTCCTTATTTTGGGGTAAAACTCAGAAATTCCATTATTTTGGGGCAAAATCCCAGAAATTTCCCTTATTTTGGGGCAAAATTGCAGAAATTTCACTTATTTTGGGGCATAATTGCAGAAATTTCACTTATTTCAGGGAAAAAAAGCAGAAATTTTCTTATTTTGGGGCAAAAAGGCAGAAATTCCTAGTATTTTGTGTCAAAATTCAGAATTTCCCCTTATTTTGAGGTAAAAAGGCTGAAATTCCCTTTAATAGGGGGCAAAAAGGCAGAAATTTTTCTTATTTTAGGGCAAAATTGCAGAAATTTCACTTACATCAGGGTAATAAGTCAGAAATTTTTCTTATTTTGGGGCAAATAAGACAGGAATTTTCTTTGTTTTGGGGGAAAAAGACAGAAATTCTACTTATTTAGAGGACAAAATGCAGAAATTCCTTTTATTTTAGAGCAAAAATGAAGAAATTTCCATTTTTTATGGCAAAAAGGTATGCATTCTTCTTATTTTCGGGCAAAAAGGCAGAAATTCCCCGTATTTTGGAGCAAAATTGCAGAAATTTGCCTAATTGTAGGGCAAAAAGGCAGAAATTCTCTATATGTTGGGGCAAAAAGACAGAAATTCTCCTTATTTTGGGGCAAAACTCAGAAATTCCATTTTTTGGGGGCAAAATTCCAGAAATTTCCCTTAATTTGGGGCAAAATTGTAGAAATTTCACTTATTTTGGGGCAAAATTGCAGAAATTTCACTTATTTCAGAGAAAAAAAAGCAGAAATTTTCTTATTTTGGGCCAAAAAGGCAGAAATTCCTAATATTTTGATGCAAAAATGCATAAATTCCTTTTTTTTTGAGGTAAAAATACTGAAATTCCCTTAATAGAGGGTAAATATGCAGAAATTCCCCTAATTTGAGGTAAAATGGCTGAAATTCCCCTTATTTTGTAAACAAAAACGCAGAAAATTCCCTTATTTTAGGGCAAAATTGCATAAATTTCACTTACTTCAGGGTAATAAGTCAGAATTTTTCCTTATTTTGGGGCAAAAAAGACAGAAATTCCCTTTGTTTTGGGGGAAAAAGACAGAAATTCTACTTATTTAGAGGCAAAAAAGCAGAAATTCCCCTTATTTTGGAGCAAAATGAAGAAATTTCCTTTTTTTATGGCAAAAAGGTATGCATTCTTCTTATTTTCGGGCAAAAAGGCAGAAATTCCCCGTATTTTGGAGTAAAAATTGCAGAAATTCCCCTAATTGTGGGGCAAAAATGCAGAAAATCTCTATATGTTGGGGCAAAAAAACAGAAATTCTTCTTATTTTGTGGCAAAACTCAGAAATTCCACTTATTTTGGGGCAAAATTCCAGTAATTTCCCTTATTTTGGGGCAAAATTGCAGAAACTTCACTTATTTAAGGCAAATTTGCAGAAATTACACTTATTTTGGGGCAAAATTGCAGAAATTTCACTTATTTCAGGGAAAAAAGGCAGAAATTTTCCTTATTTTGGGGCAATAAGCAGAAATTCCTAATATTTTGTGGCAAAAATTTAGAAATTCCCCTTATTTTGAGGTAAAAAGGCTGAAATTCCCCTTAATAGGGGGCAAAAAGGCAGAAATTTTTCTTATTTTCGGGCAAAATTGCAGAAATTTTACTTACTTCAGGGTAATAAGTCAGAATTTTTCTTTATTTTGGGGCAAAAAAACTGAAATTCCATTTGTTTTAGGGGAAAAAGACAGATATTCCACATATTTAGAGGCAAAAAAGCAGAAATTCCCCTTATTTTGGAGCAAAAATGAAGAAATTTCCCTTTTTTACGGCAAAAAGGTATGCATTCTTTTTATTTTCGGGCAAAAAGGCAGAAATTCTCTGTATTTTGGAGCAAAATTGCAGAAATTCCCATAATTGTGGGGCAAAAATGCAGAAATTGCCTATATGTTGGGGCAAAAAGACAGAAATTCTCCTTATTTTGGGGCAAAACCTAGAAATTCCACTTTTTTGGGGCAAAATTCCAGAAATTTCCCTTATTTTGGGCCTAAATTGCAGAAATTTCACTTAATTTGGGGCAAAATTGCAGAAATTTCACTTATTTCAGGGTAATAAGTCAGAAATTTTTCTTATTTTGGGGCCAAAAAACAAGAATTTTTTTTGTTTTGGGGGAAAAAGACAGAAATTCCACTGATTTAGAGGCAAAAAACCAGAAATTCCCCTTATTTTGATCAAAAATGAAGAAATTTCCCTTTTTTATGGCAAAAAGGTATTCATTCTTCTTATTTTCGGGCAAAATGGCAGAAATTCCCCGTATTTTGGTGCAAAATTTCAGAAATTTGCCTAATTGTGGGGCAAAAAGGCAGAAAATCCCTATATGTTGGGGCAAAATACAGAAATTCTCCTCATTTTGGGGCAAAACTCAGAAATTCCACTTATTTTGGGGCAAAATTGCAGAAATTTCCTTTATTTTGGGGCAAAATTGCAGAAATTTCACTTATTTCATGGTAATAAGTCAGAAATTTTTCTTATTTTGGGGCAAAAAAGACAGGAATTTTTTTTGTTTTGGGGGAAAAGACAGAAATTCCACTTATTTAGAGGCAAAAAAGCAGAAATTCCCCTTATTTTGAAGCAAAAATGAAGAAATTTCCCTTTTTCATGCAAAAAGGTATGCATTCTTCTTATTTTCGGGCAAAAAGGCAAAAATTCACGGTATTTTGGAGCAAAATTGCAGAAATTTGCCTAATTGTGGGGCAAAAAGGCAGAAATTCTCTATATGTTGGGGCAAAAAGACAGAAATTCTCCTTATTTTGGGGCAAAACTCAGAAATTCCATTATTTTGGGGAAAAATTCCAGAAATTTCCCTTATTTTGGGGCAAAATTGCAGAAATTTCACTTATTTTGGGGCATAATTGCAGAAATTTCACTTATTTCAGGGAAAAAAAGCAGAAATTTTCTTATTTTGGGGCAAAAAGGCAGAAATTCCTAATATTTTGTGTCAAAATTCAGAAATTCCCCTTATTTTGAGGTAAAAAGGCTGAAATTCCCCTTAATAGGGGGCAAAAAGGCAGAAATTTTTCTTATTTTAGGGCAAAATTGCAGAAATTTCACTTACTTCAGGGTAATAAGTCAGAAATTTTCCTTATTTTGGGGCAAAAAAGACAGGAATTTTCTTTGTTTTGGGGGAAAAAGACAGAAATTCTACTTATTTAGAGGCCAAAAAGCAGAAATTCCTTTTATTTTAGAGCAAAAATGAAGAAATTTCCATTTTTTATGGCAAAAAGGTATGCATTCTTCTTATTTTCGGGCAAAAAGGCAGAAATTCCCCGTATTTTGGAGCAAAATTGTGGAAATTTGCCTAATTGTAGGGCAAAAAGGCAGAAATTCTCTATATGTTGGGGCAAAAAGACAGAAATTCTCCTTATTTTGGAGCAAAACTCAGAAATTCCATTTTTTTTGGGGCAAAATTCCAGAAATTTCCCTTAATTTGGGGAAAATTGTAGAAATTTCACTTATTTTGGGGCAAAATTGCAGAAATTTCACTTATTTCAGAGAAAAAAAAGCAGAAATTTTCTTATTTTGGGCCAAAAAGGCAGAAATTCCTAATATTTTGTTGCAAAAATGCATAAATTCCCCTTATTTTGAGGTAAAAATACTGAAATTCCCTTAATAGAGGGTAAATATGCAGAAATTCCCCTAATTTGAGGTAAAATGGCTGAAATTCCCCTTATTTTGTAAACAAAAACGCAGAAAATTCCCTTATTTTAGGGCAAAATTGCATAAATTTCACTTACTTCAGGGTAATAAGTCAGAATTTTTCCTTATTTTGGGGCAAAAAAGACAGAAATTCCCTTTGTTTTGGGGGAAAAAGACAGAAATTCTACTTATTTAGAGGCAAAAAAGCAGAAATTCCCCTTATTTTGGAGCAAAAATGAAGAAATTTCCCTTTTTTATGGCAAAAAGGTATGCATTCTTCTTATTTTCGGGCAAAAAGGCAGAAATTCCCCGTATTTTGGAGTAAAAATTGCAGAAATTCCCCTAATTGTGGGGCAAAAATGCAGAAAATCTCAATATGTTGGGGCAAAAAAACAGAAATTCTCCTTATTTTGTGGCAAAACTCAGAAATTGCACTTATTTTGGGGCAAAATTCCAGAAATTTCCCTTATTTTGGGGCAAAATTGCAGAAACTTCACTTATTTAAGGCAAATTTGCAGAAATTACACTTATTTTGGGGCAAAATTGCAGAAATTTCACTTATTTCAGGGAAAAAAGGCAGAAATTTTCCTTATTTTGGGGCAAAAAGCAGAAATTCCTAATATTTTGTGGCAAAAATTTAGAAATTCCCCTTATTTTGAGGTAAAAAGTCTGAAATTCCCATTAATAGGGGGCAAAAAGGCAGAAATTTTTCTTATTTTCGGGCAAAATTGCAGAAATTTTACTTACTTCAGGGTAATAAGTCAGAATTTTTCTTTATTTTGGGGCAAAAAAACTGAAATTCCATTTGTTTTAGGGGAAAAAGACAGATATTCCACATATTTAGAGGCAAAAAAGCAGAAATTCCCCTTATTTTGGAGCAAAAATGAAGAAATTTCCCTTTTTTACGGCAAAAAGGTATGCATTCTTTTTATTTTCGGGCAAAAAGGCAGAAATTCTCTGTATTTTGGAGCAAAATTGCAGAAATTCCCATAATTGTGGGGCAAAAATGCAGAAATTGCCTATATGTTGGGGCAAAAAGACAGAAATTCTCCTTATTTTGGGGCAAAACCTAGAAATTCCACTTTTTTGGGGCAAAATTCCAGAAATTTCCCTTATTTTGGGCCAAAATTGCAGAAATTTCACTTATTTTGGGGCAAAATTGCAGAAATTTCACTTATTTCAGGGTAATAAGTCAGAAATTTTACTTATTTTGGGGCAAAAAAGACAAGAATTTTCTTTGTTTTGGGGGAAAAAGACAGAAATTCCACTGATTTAGAGGCAAAAAAACAGAAATTCCCCTTATTTCGAAGCAAAAATGAAGAAATTTCCCTTTTTTATGGCAAAAAGGTATTCATTCTTCTTATTTTCGGGCAAAAAGGCAGAAATTCCCTGTATTTTGGTGCAAAATTTCAGAAATTTGCCTAATTGTGGGGCAAAAAGGCAGAAAATCCCTATATGTTGGGGCAAAATACAGAAATTCTCCTCATTTTGGGGCAAAACTCAGAAATTTCAATTATTTTTGGGCAAAATTGCAGAAATTTCCCTTATTTTGGGGCAAAATTGCAGAAATTTCACTTATTTCAGGGTAATAAGTCAGAAATTTTTCTTATTTTGGGGCAAAAAAGACAGGAATTTTTTTTTGTTTTGGGGGAAAAGACAGAAATTCCACTTATTTAGAGGCAAAAAAGCAGAAATTCCCCTTATTTTGAAGCAAAAATGAAGAAATTTCCCTTTTTAATGGCAAAAAGGT
This sequence comes from Micromys minutus, assembly GCF_963924665.1. NCBI lineage: Eukaryota > Metazoa > Chordata > Mammalia > Rodentia > Muridae > Micromys > Micromys minutus. Next base: position 107,630 of record NW_027667537.1, read on the forward strand.
ATGCATTCTTCTTATTTTCGGGCAAAAAGGCAAAAATTCACGGTATTTTGGAGCAAAATTGCAGTAATTTGCCTAACTGTGGGGCAAAAAGGCAGAAATTCTCTATATGTTGGGGCAAAAAGACAGAAATTCTCCTTATTTTGGGGGAAAACTCAGAAATTCCATTATTTTGGGGCAAAATTCCAGAAATTTCCCTTATTTTGGGGCAAAATTGCAGAAATTTCACTTATTTTGGGGCATAATTGCAGAAATTTCACTTATTTCAGGGAAAAAAAGCAGAAATTTTCTTATTTTGGGGCAAAAAGGCAGAAATTCCTAATATTTTGTGTCAAAATTCAGAAATTCCCCTTATTTTGAGGTAAAAAGCCTGAAATTCCCCTTAATAGGGTGCAAAAAGGCAGAAATTTTTCTTATTTTAGGGCAAAATTGCAGAAATTTCACTTACTTCAGGGTAATAAGTCAGAAATTTTCCTTATTTTGGGGCAAAAAAGACAGGAATTTTCTTTGTTTTGGGGGAAAAAGACAGAAATTCTACTTATTTAGAGGCCAATAAGCAGAAATTCCTTTTATTTTAGAGCAAAAATGAAGAAATTTCCATTTTTTATGGCAAAAAGGTATGCATTCTTCTTATTTTCGGGCAAAAAGGCAGAAATTCCCCGTATTTTGGAGCAAAATTGTAGAAATTTGCCTAATTGTAGGGCAAAAAGGCAGAAATTCTCTATATGTTGGGGCAAAAAGACAGAAATTCTCCTTATTTTGGGGCAAAACTCAGAAATTCCATTTTTTGGGGCAAAATTCCAGAAATTTCCCTTAATTTGGGGCAAAATTGTAGAAATTTCACTTATTTTGGGGCAAAATTGCAGAAATTTCACTTATTTCAGAGAAAAAAAGCAGAAATTTTCTTATTTTGGGACAAAAAGGCAGAAATTCCTAATATTTTGTGGCAAAAATGCATAAATTCCCCTTATTTTGAGGTAAAAATACTGAAATTCCCTTAATAGAGGGTAAATATGCAGAAATTCCCCTAATTTGAGGTAAAATGGCTGAAATTCCCCTTATTTTGTAAACAAAAACGCAGAAAATTCCCTTATTTTAGGGCAAAATTCCATAAATTTAACTTACTTCAGGGTAATAAGTCAGAATTTTTCCTTATTTTGGGGCAAAAAAGAAAGAAATTCCCTTTGTTTTGGGGAAAAAAGACAGAAATTCTACTTATTTAGAGGCAAAAAAGCAGAAATTCCCCTTATTTTGGAGCAAAAATGAAGAAATTTCCCTTTCTTATGGCAAAAAGGTATGCATTCTTCTTATTTTCGGGCAAAAAGGCTGAAATTCTCCGTATTTTGGAGTAAAAATTGCAGAAATTCCCCTAATTGTGGGGCAAAAATGCAGAAAATCTCTATATGTTGGGGCAAAAAACAGAAATTCTCCTTATTTTGGGGCAAAACTCAGAAATTCCACTTATTTTGGGGCAAAATTCCAGAAATTTCCCTTATTTTGGGGCAAAATTGCAGAAATTTCACTTATTTGAGGCAAATTTGCAGAAATTTCACTTATTTTGGGGCAAAATTGCAGAAATTTCACTTATTTCAGGGAAAAAAGGCAGAAATTTTCCTTATTTTGGGGCAAAAAGCAGAAATTCCTAATATTTTGTGGCAAAAATTTAGAAATTCCCCTTATTTTGAGGTAAAAAAGCTGAAATTCCCCTTAATAGGGGGCAAAAAGGCAGAAATTTTTCTTATTTTGGGGCAAAATTGCAGAAATTTTACTTACTTCAGGGTAATAAGTCAGAATTTTTCTTTATTTTGGGGCAAAAAAACTGAAATTCCATTTGTTTTAGGGGAAAAAGACAGATATTCCACATATTTAGAGGCAAAAAAGCAGAAATTCCCCTTATTTTAGAGCAAAAATGAAGAAATTTCCCTTTTTTATGGCAAAAAGGTATGCATTCTTCTTATTTTCGGGCAAAAAGGCAGAAATTCTCTGTATTTTGGAGCAAAATTGCAGAAATTCCCATAATTGTGGGGCAAAAATGCAGAAATTGCCTATATGTTGGGGCAAAAAGACAGAAATTCTACTTATTTTGGGGCAAAACCTAGAAATTACACTTTTTTGGGGCAAAATTCCAGAAATTTCCCTTATTTTGGGCCTAAATTGCAGAAATTTCACTTATTTTGGGGCAAAATTGCAGAAATTTCACTTATTTCAGCGTAATAAGTCAGAAATTTTTCTTATTTTGGGGCAAAAAAGACAGGAATTTTCTTTGTTTTGGGGGAAAAAGACAGAAATTCCACTGATTTAGAGGCAAAAAACCACAAATTCCCCTTATTTTGGAGCAAAAATGAAGAAATTTCTCTTTTTTATGGCAAAAAGGTATTCATTCTTCTTATTTTCGGGCAAAAAGGCAGAAATTCCCCGTATTTTGGTGCAAAATTGCAGAAATTTGCCTAATTGTGGGGCAAAAAGGCAGAAATTCCCTATATGTTGGGGCAAAATACAGAAATTCTCCTCATTTTGGGGCAAAACTCAGAAATTTCAATTATTTTGGGGCAAAATTGCAGAAATTTCCCTTATTTTGGGGCAAAATTGCAGAAATTTCACTTATATTAAGGCAAAATTGCAGAAATTTCACTTATTTCAGGGTAATAAGTCAGAAATTTTCCTTATTTTGGGGCAAAAAAGACAGGAATTTTTTTTGTTTTGGGGGAAAAGACAGAAATTCCACTTATTTAGAGGCAAAAAAGCAGAAATTCCCCTTATTTTGAAGCAAAAATGAAGAAATTTACATTTTTTATGGCAAAAAGGTATGCATTCTTCTTATTTTCGGGCAAAAAGGCAAAAATTCACGGTATTTTTCAGCAAAATTGCAGAAATTTGCCTAATTGTGGGGCAAAAAGGCAGAAATTCTCTATATGTTGGGGCAAAAAGACAGAAATTCTCCTTATTTTGGGGCAAAACTCAGAAATTCCATTATTTTGGGGCAAAATTCCAGAAATTTCCCTTATTTTGGGGCAAAATTGCAGAAATTTCACTTATTTTGGGGCATAATTGCAGAAATTTCACTTATTTCAGGGAAAAAAAGCAGAAATTTTCTTATTTTTGGGGCCAAAAGGCAGAAATTCCTAATATTTTGTGTCAAAATTCAGAATTTCCCCTTATTTTGAGGTAAAAAGCCTGAAATTCCCCTTAATAGGGGGCAAAAAGGCAGAAATTTTTCTTATTTTAGGGCAAAATTGCAGAAATTTCACTTACTCCAGGGTAATAAGTCAGAAATTTTCCTTATTTTGGGGCAAAAAAGACAGGAATTTTCTTTGTTTTGAGGGAAAAAGACAGAAATTCTACTTATTTAGAGGCCAATAAGCAGAAATTCCTTTTATTTTAGAGCAAAAATGAAGAAATTTCCATTTTTTATGGCAAAAAGGTATGCATTCTTCTTATTTTCGGGCAAAAAGGCAGAAATTCCCCGTATTTTGGAGCAAAATTGTAGAAATTTGCCTAATTGTAGGGCAAAAAGGCAGAAATTCTCTATATGTTGGGGCAAAAAGACAGAAATTCTCCTTATTTTGGGGCAAAACTCAGAAATTCCATTTTTTGGGGCAAAATTCCAGAAATTTCCCTTAATTTGGGGCAAAATTGTAGAAATTTCACTTATTTTGGGGGAAAATTGCAGAAATTTCACTTATTTCAGAGAAAAAAAGCAGAAATTTTCTTATTTTGGGACAAAAAGGCAGAAATTCCTAATATTTTGTGGCAAAAATGCATAAATTCCCCTTATTTTGAGGTAAAAATACTGAAATTCCCTTAATAGAGGGTAAATATGCAGAAATTCCCCTAATTTGAGGTAAAATGGCTGAAATTCCCCTTATTTTGTAAACAAAAACGCAGAAAATTCCCTTATTTTAGGGCAAAATTCCATAAATTTAACTTACTTCAGGGTAATAAGTCAGAATTTTTCCTTATTTTGGGGCAAAAAAGAAAGAAATTCCCTTTGTTTTGGGGAAAAAAGACAGAAATTCTACTTATTTAGAGGCAAAAAAGCAGAAATTCCCCTTATTTTGGAGCAAAAATGAAGAAATTTCCCTTTCTTATGGCAAAAAGGTATGCATTCTTCTTATTTTCGGGCAAAAAGGCTGAAATTCTCCGTATTTTGGAGTAAAAATTGCAGAAATTCCCCTAATTGTGGGGCAAAAATGCAGAAAATCTCTATATGTTGGGGCAAAAAACAGAAATTCTCCTTATTTTGGGGCAAAACTCAGAAATTCCACTTATTTTGGGGCAAAATTCCAGAAATTTCCCTTATTTTGGGGCAAAATTGCAGAAATTTCACTTATTTGAGGCAAATTTGCAGAAATTTCACTTATTTTGGGGCAAAATTGCAGAAATTTCACTTATTTCAGGGAAAAAAGGCAGAAATTTTCCTTATTTTGGGGCAAAAAGCAGAAATTCCTAATATTTTGTGGCAAAAATTTAGAAATTCCCCTTATTTTGAGGTAAAAAAGCTGAAATTCCCCTTAATAGGGGGCAAAAAGGCAGAAATTTTTCTTATTTTGGGGCAAAATTGCAGAAATTTTACTTACTTCAGGGTAATAAGTCAGAATTTTTCTTTATTTTGGGGCAAAAAAACTGAAATTCCATTTGTTTTAGGGGAAAAAGACAGATATTCCACATATTTAGAGGCAAAAAAGCAGAAATTCCCCTTATTTTAGAGCAAAAATGAAGAAATTTCCCTTTTTTATGGCAAAAAGGTATGCATTCTTCTTATTTTCGGGCAAAAAGGCAGAAATTCTCTGTATTTTGGAGCAAAATTGCAGAAATTCCCATAATTGTGGGGCAAAAATGCAGAAATTGCCTATATGTTGGGGCAAAAAGACAGAAATTCTACTTATTTTGGGGCAAAACCTAGAAATTACACTTTTTTGGGGCAAAATTCCAGAAATTTCCCTTATTTTGGGCCTAAATTGCAGAAATTTCACTTATTTTGGGGCAAAATTGCAGAAATTTCACTTATTTCAGCGTAATAAGTCAGAAATTTTTCTTATTTTGGGGCAAAAAAGACAGGAATTTTCTTTGTTTTGGGGGAAAAAGACAGAAATTCCACTGATTTAGAGGCAAAAAACCACAAATTCCCCTTATTTTGGAGCAAAAATGAAGAAATTTCTCTTTTTTATGGCAAAAAGGTATTCATTCTTCTTATTTTCGGGCAAAAAGGCAGAAATTCCCCGTATTTTGGTGCAAAATTGCAGAAATTTGCCTAATTGTGGGGCAAAAAGGCAGAAATTCCCTATATGTTGGGGCAAAATACAGAAATTCTCCTCATTTTGGGGCAAAACTCAGAAATTTCAATTATTTTGGGGCAAAATTGCAGAAATTTCCCTTATTTTGGGGCAAAATTGCAGAAATTTCACTTATATTAAGGCAAAATTGCAGAAATTTCACTTATTTCAGGGTAATAAGTCAGAAATTTTCCTTATTTTGGGGCAAAAAAGACAGGAATTTTTTTTGTTTTGGGGGAAAAGACAGAAATTCCACTTATTTAGAGGCAAAAAAGCAGAAATTCCCCTTATTTTGAAGCAAAAATGAAGAAATTTACATTTTTTATGGCAAAAAGGTATGCATTCTTCTTATTTTCGGGCAAAAAGGCAAAAATTCACGGTATTTTTCAGCAAAATTGCAGAAATTTGCCTAATTGTGGGGCAAAAAGGCAGAAATTCTCTATATGTTGGGGCAAAAAGACAGAAATTCTCCTTATTTTGGGGCAAAACTCAGAAATTCCATTATTTTGGGGCAAAATTCCAGAAATTTCCCTTATTTTGGGGCAAAATTGCAGAAATTTCACTTATTTTGGGGCATAATTGCAGAAATTTCACTTATTTCAGGGAAAAAAAGCAGAAATTTTCTTATTTTGGGGCCAAAAGGCAGAAATTCCTAATATTTTGTGTCAAAATTCAGAAATTCCCCTTATTTTGAGGTAAAAAGCCTGAAATTCCCCTTAATAGGGGGCAAAAAGGCAGAAATTTTTCTTATTTTAGGGCAAAATTGCAGAAATTTCACTTACTCCAGGGTAATAAGTCAGAAATTTTCCTTATTTTGGGGCAAAAAAGACAGGAATTTTCTTTGTTTTGAGGGAAAAAGACAGAAATTCTACTTATTTGGAGGCCAATAAGCAGAAATTCCTTTTATTTTAGAGCAAAAATGAAGAAATTTCCATTTTTTATGGCAAAAAGGTATGCATTCTTCTTATTTTCGGGCAAAAAGGCAGAAATTCCCCGTATTTTGGAGCAAAATTGTGGAAATTTGCCTAATTGTAGGGCAAAAAGGCAGAAATTCTCTAAATGTTGGGGCAAAAAGACAGAAATTCTCCTTATTTTGGGGCAAAACTCAAAAATTCCATTTTTTGGGGCAAATTCCAGAAATTTCCCTTAATTTGGGGCAAAATTGTAGAAATTTCACTTATTTTGGGGGAAAATTGCAGAAATTTCACTTATTTCAGAGAAAAAAAAGCAGAAATTTTCTTATTTTGGGCCAAAAAGGCAGAAATTCCTAATATTTTGTGGCAAAAATGCATAAATTCCCCTTATTTTGAGGTAAAAATACTGAAATTCCCTTAATAGAGGGTAAATATGCAGAAATTCCCCTAATTTGAGGTAAAATGGCTGAAATTCCCCTTATTTTGTAAACAAAAACGCAGAAAATTCCCTTATTTTAGGGCAAAATTGCATAAATTTCACTTACTTCAGGGTAATAAGTCAGAATTTTTCCTTATTTTAAGGCAAAAAAGACAGAAATTCCCTTTGTTTTGGGGGAGAAAGACAGAAATTCTACTTATTTAGAGGCAAAAAAGCAGAAATTCCCCTTATTTTGGAGCAAAAATGAAGAAATTTTCCTTTCTAATGGCAAAAAGGTATGCATTCTTTTATTTTCGGGCAAAAAGGCAGAAATTCCCCGTATTTTGGTGTAAAAATTGCAGAAATTCCCCTAATTGTGGGGCAAAAATGCAGAAAATCTCTATATGTTGGGGCAAAAAACAGAAATTCTCCTTATTTTGGGGCAAAACTCAGAAATTCCACTTATTTTGGGGCAAAATTCCAGAAATTTCCCTTATTTTGGGGCAAAATTGCAGAAATTTCACTTATTTGAGGCAAATTTGCAGAAATTTCACTTATTTTGGGGCAAAATTGCAGAAATTTCACTTATTTCAGGGACAAAAGGCAGAAATTTTCCTTATTTTGGGGCAAAAAGCAGAAATTCCTAATATTTTGTGGCAAAAATTTAGAAATTCCCCTTATTTTGAGGTAAAAAGGCTGAAATTCCCCTTAATAGGGGGCAAAAAGGCAGAAATTCTCTGTATTTTGGAGCAAAATTGCAGAAATTCCCATAATTGTGGGGCAAAAATGCAGAAATTGCCTATATTTTGGGGCAAAAAGACAGAAATTCTCTTTATTTTGGGGCAAAACCTAGAAATTCCACTTTTTTGGGGAAAAATTCCAGAAATTTCCCTTATTTTGGGCCAAAATTGCAGAAATTTCACTTATTTTGGGGCAAAATTTCAGAAATTTCACTTATTTCAGCTTAATAAGTCAGAAATTTTTCTTATTTTGGGGCAAAAAAGACAGGAATTTTCTTTGTTTTGGGGGAAAAAGACAGAAATTCCACTGATTTAGAGGCAAAAAACCAGAAATTCCCCTTATTTTGGAGCAAAAATGAAGAAATTTCTCTTTTTTATGGCAAAAAGGTATTCATTCTTTTTATTTTCGGGCAAAAAGGCAGAAATTCCCCGTATTTTGGTGCAAAATTGCAGAAATTTGCCTAATTGTGGAGCAAAAAGGCAGAAATTCCTTATATGTTGGGGCAAAATACAGAAATTCTCCTCATTTTGGGTCAAAACTCAGAAATTTCAATTATTTTGGGGCAAAATTGCAGAAATTTCCCTTATTTTGGGGCAAAATTGCAGAAATTTCACTTATTTTGGGGCAAAAGTGCAGAAATTTCACTTATTTCAGGGTTATAAGTCAGAAATTTTCCTTATTTTGGGGCTTAAAAGACAGGAATATTCTTTGTTTTGGGGGAAAAGACAGAAATTCCAGTTATTTAGAGGCAAAAAATCAGAAATTCCCCTTATTTTGAAGCGAAAATGAAGAAATTTCCCTTTTTTTATGGCAAAAAGGTATGCATTCTTCTTATTTTCGGGCAAAAAGGCAAAAATTCACGGTAGTTTGGAGCAAAATTGCAGAAATTTGCCTAATTGTGGGGCAAAAAGGCAGAAATTCTCTATATGTTGGGGCAAAAAGACAGAAATTCTCCTTATTTTGGGGCAAAACTCAGAAATTCCATTATTTTGGGGCAAAATTTTAGAAATTTCCCTTATTTTGGGGCAAAATTGCAGAAATTTCACTTATTTTGGGGCATAATTGCAGAAATTTCACTTATTTCAGGGAAAAAAAGCAGAAATTTTCTTATTTTGGGGCAAAAAGGCAGAAATTCCTAATATTTTGTGTCAAAATTCAGAAATTCTCCTTATTTTGAGGTAAAAAGCCTGAAATTCCCCTTAATAGGGGGCAAAAAGGCAGAAATTTTTCTTATTTTAGGGCAAAATTGCAGAAATTTCACTTACTTCAGGGTAATAAGTCAGAAATTTTCCTTATTTTGGGGCAAAAAAGACAGGAATTTTCTTTGTTTTGAGGGAAAAAGACAGAAATTCTACTTATTTAGAGGCAAAAAAGCAGAAATTCCCCTTATTTTGGAGCAAAAATGAAGAAATTTCCTTTTTTTATGGCAAAAAGGTATGCATTCTTCTTATTTTCGGGCAAAAAGGCAGAAATTCCCCGTATTTTGGAGCAAAATTGCAGAAATTTGCCTAATTGTAGGGCAAAAAGGCAGAAAATCTCTTTATGTTGGGGCAAAAAAACAGAAATTCTCCTTATTTTGTGGCAAAACTCAGAAATTCCATTTTTTGGGGCAAAATTCCAGAAATTTCCCTTAATTTGGGGCAAAATTGTAGAAATTTCACTTATTTTGGGGCAAAATTGCAGAAATTTCACTTATTTCAGAGAAAAAAAAGCAGAAATTTTCTTATTTTGGGCCAAAAAGGCAGAAATTCCTAATATTTTGTGGCAAAAATGCATAAATTCCCCTTATTTTGAGGTAAAAATACTGAAATTCCTTTAATAGAGGGTAAATATGCAGAAATTCCCCTAATTTGAGGTAAAATGGCTGAAATTCCCCTTATTTTGTAAACAAAAACGCAGAAAATTCCCTTATTTTAGGGCAAAATTCCATAAATTTCACTTACTTCAGGGTAATAAGTCAGAATTTTTCCTTATTTTAAGGCAAAAAAGACAGAAATTCCCTTTGTTTTGGGGGAAAAAGACAGAAATTCTACTTATTTAGAGGCAAAAATGCAGAAATTCCTCTTATTTTGGAGCAAAAATGAAGAAATTTCCCTTTCTAATGGCAAAAAGGTATGCATTCTTTTATTTTCGGGCAAAAAGGCAGAAATTCCCCGTATTTTGGAGTAAAAATTGCAGAAATTCCCCTAATTGTGGGGCAAAAATGCAGAAAATCTCTATATGTTGGGGCAAAAAACAGAAATTCTCCTTATTTTGGGGCAAAACTCAGAAATTTTACTTATTTTGGGGCAAAATTCCAGAAATTTCCCTTATTTTGGGGCAAAATTGCAGAAATTTCACTTATTTGAAGCAAATTTGCAGAAATTTCACTTATTTTGGGGCAAAATTGCAGAAATTTCAATTATTTCAGGGAAAAAAGGCAGAAATTTTCCTTATTTTGGGGCAAAAAGCAGAAATTCCTAATATTTTGTGGCAAAAATTTAGAAATTCCCCTTATTTTGAGGTAAAAAGGCTGAAATTCCCCTTAATAGGGTGCAAAAAGGCAGAAATTTTTCTTATTTTGGGGCAAAATTGCAGAAATTTTACTTACTTCAGGGTAATAAGTCAGAATTTTTCTTTATTTTGGGGCAAAAAAACTGAAATTCCATTTGTTTTATGGGAAAAAGACAGATATTCCACATATTTAGAGGCAAAAAAGCAGAAATTCCCCTTATTTTGGAGCAAAAATGAAGAAATTTCCCTTTTTTATGGCAAAAAGGTATGCATTCTTCTTATTTTCAGGCAAAAAGGCAGAAATTCTCTGTATTTTGGAGCAAAATTGCAGAAATTCCTCTTATTGTGGGGCCAAAAGGCAGAAATTCCCTATATGTTAGGGCAAAAAACAGAAATTTTCCTTATTTTGGGGCAAAACTCAGAACTTCCACTTATTTTGGGGCAAAATTCCAGAGATTTCCCTTATTTTGGGACAAAATTGCAGAAATTTCACTTATTTTGGGGCAAAATTGCAGAAATTTTACTTACTTCAGTGAAAAAAGGCAGAATTTTTTTTTTTATTTTGGGGCAAAAATGCAGAAATTCCTAATATTTTGTAGCAAAATTGCAGAAATTCCCCTTATTTTGAGGTAAAAAGGCTAAAATCCTCCTTATTTGGGGGCAAAAAGGCAGAAATTTCCCTTATTTGGGGCAAAATTTCAGAAATTTCCCTTATTTCATAGTAATAAGTCAGAAATTTTCCTTATTTTGCGCAAAAAAGACAGAAATTCCCTTTGTTTTGGGGGAAAAATACATAAATTCCACTTATTTAGAGACAAAAACGCAGAAATTCCCCTTATTTTGGGGCAAAATTGCATAAATTTCACTTACTTCAGGGTAATAAGTCAGAAATTTTCCTTATTTTTGGGCAAAAAAGACAGAAATTACCTTTGTTTTGGGGGAAAAAGACAGAAATTCCAGTTATTTAGAGGCAGAAAAGCAAAAATTCCCCTTATTTTGGAGCAAAATTGCAAAAATTTCCCTTTTTTATGGCAAAAAGTTATGCATTCTACTTATTTTCGCGCAAAAAGGAAGAAATTACCCGTATTTTGGAGCAAAATTGCAGAAATTCCCCTAATTGTGGGGCAAAAAGGCAGAAATTCCCTATATGTTGGGGCAAAAAGACAGAAATTCTCCATATTTTTGGTCAAAACTCAGAAATTCCACTTATTTTGGGGCAAAATTTCAGATATTTCACTTATTTTGGGGCAAAATTGCAGAAATTTCACTTATTTTGGGGCAAAATTGCAGAAATTTAACTTATTTCAGGGTAATAAGTCAGAAATTTTTCTTATTTTGGGGCAAAAAGACAGAAATTCTATTTATATTAGGGGACAAAGACAGAAATTCTACATATTTAGAGGCATAAAAGCAGAAAATCCCCTTATTTTAGAGCAAAAATGAAGAAATTTTCCTTTTTTATGGCAAAAAGGTATGCATTCATCTTATTTTCGGGCAAAAAGGCAGAAATTCCCCGTATTTTGGAGAAAATTGCAGAAATTGCCCTAATTGTGGGGCAAAAAGGCAGAAATTCCCTATATGTTGAGGCAAAAAGACAGAAATTCTCCTTATTTTGGGTCAAAACTCAGAAATTCCAATTATTTTGAGGCAAAATTCCAGAAATTTCACTTATTTTGGGGCAAAATTGTAGAAATTTCACTTATTTTGGGGAAAAATTTCAGAAATTTCACTTATTTCAGAAAAAAAGCAGAAATTTTCTAATTTTGAAGCAAAAAGGCAGAAATTTCTTTTATTTTGGTACAAAATTCCAGAAATTTCCTTTATTTTGGGGCAAAATTGCAGAAATTTCACTTATTTTGGGGCAAAATTTCAGAAATTTCACTTATTTCTGAAAAAGAAGGCAGAAATTTTCCTTATTTTGGGGCAAAAGGCAGAAATTCCTAATATTTTGTGGCAGAAATGCAGAAATTCCCCTTATTTTGAGGTAAAAAGGCTGAAATTCCCCTTATTTGGGGGCAAAAAGGAAGAAATTTCCCTTATTTGGGGGCAAAATTGTAGAAATTTCACTTACTTCAGGGTAATAAGTCAGAAATTTTCCTTATTTTGGAACAAAAACACAGAAATTCCCTTTGTTTTGGGGGAAAAGACAGAAATTCCACTTATTTAGAGTCAAAAAGGCAGAAATTCCCCTTATTTTGGAGCAAAAATGAAGAAATTTTCCTTTTTTATGGCAAAAAGGTATGCATTCTTATTTTCGGGCAAAAAGGCAGAAATTCCCCGTATTTTGGAGCAAAATTGCAGACATTCCCCTAATTGTGGTGCAAAAAGGCAGAAATTCCCTATATGTTGGGGCAAATAGACAGAAATTCTCCTTATTTTAGGGCAAAATTCAGAAATTTAAAATATTTTGAGGCAAAATTGCAGAAATTTCATTTATTTCAGAAAAAAAGCAAAATTTTCTTATTTTGGGGCAAAAAGGCAGAAATTTCTTTTATTTTGGTACAAAATTGCAGAAATTTTTCTTAATTTGGGGCAAAAAGGCAGAAATTTCCCATATTTTGGGGCAAAAATGCAGAAATTCCCCTAATTTTGAGGTAAAAAGGCTGAAATTCCCCTCATTTGAGGTCAAAAAGCAGAAATTTCTCTTATTTTGGGGCAAAATTCCAGAAATTTCCCTTATTTTGGGGCAAAATTGCAGAAATTTCACTTATTTTGGGGCAAAATTGCAGAAAATTCACTTATTTCAGGGAAAAAAGGCAGAAATTTTCCTTATTTTTGGGCAAAAAAACAGAAATTCCTAATATTTTGTGGCAAAAATGCAGAAATTCCCCTTATTTTGAGGTAAAAAGGCTGATATTCCCCTTCTTTGGGGGCAAAAAGCAGAAATTTTCCTTATTTTGGGGCAAAAAAGACAGAAATTCCCTTTGTTTTTGGGGAAAAAGACAGAAATTCCACATATTTAGAGGCAAAAAAGCAGAAATTTCCCTTATTTCTGAGCAAAATTGCAAAAATTTCCCTTTTTTATGGCAAAAAGGTATGCATTCTTCTTATTATCGAGCAAAAAGGCAGAAATTCCCCGTATTTTGGAGCAAAATTGCAGAAATTCCCCTAATTGTGGGGCAAAAAGGCAGAAATTTCCTATATGTTAGGGCAAAAAGACAGAAATTCTCCTTATTTTGGGGCAAAACTCAGAAATTCCACTTATTTTGGGGCAAAATTCAAGAAATTTCCATTATTTTGGGGGCAAAATGGAAGAAATTTCACTTATTTTGGGGCAAAATTGCAGAAATTTCACTTATTTCAGGAAAAAAAGGCAGAAAATTTCCTTATTTTGGGGCAAAAAAACAGAAATTCCTAATATTTTGTGGCAAAAATGCAGAAATTCCCCTTATTTTGAGGTAAAAAGGCTGATATTCCCCTTCTTTGGGGGCAAAAAGGCAGAAATTTTCCTTATTTTGGGGCAAAAAAGACAGAAATTCCCTTTGTTTTCAGGGAAAAAGACAGAAATTCCACATATTTAGAGGCAAAAAAGCAGAAATTTCCCTTATTTTGGAGCAAAATTTCAAAATTTCCCTTTTTTATGGCCAAAAGGTATGCATTCTTCTTATTATCGAGCAAAAAGGCAGAAATTCCCTGTATTTTGGAACAAAATTGCAGAAATTCTCCTAATTGTGGGGCAAAAAGGCAGAAATTTCCTATATGTTAGGGCAAAAAGACAGAAATTCTCCTTATTTTGGGGCAAAACTCAGAAATTCCACTTATTTTGGGGCAAAATTCAAGAAATTTCCATTATTTTAGGGGCAAAATTAAAGAAATTTCACTTATTTTGGGGCAAAATTGCAGAAATTTCATTTATTTCAGGAAAAAAAGGCAGAAATTTTCCTTATTTTGGGGCAAAAAGGCAGAAATTCCTAATATTTTGTGGCAAAAATCTAGAAATTCCCCTTATTTTGAGGTAAAAAGGCTGAAATTCCCCTTATTTGAGGGCAAAAAGGCAGTAATTTCCCTTATTTTAGGGCAAAATTGCAGAAATTTCACTTATTTCAGGGTAATAAATCAGAAATTTTTTTTATTTTGAAGCTAAAAGGACAGAAATTTCCTTTGTTTTGGGGGAAAAAGACAGAAATTCAACTTATTTAGAGTCAAAAATTCAGAAATTCCTCTTATTTGGGGAAAAAATGAAGAAATTTCCCTTTTTTATGGCAAAAAGGTATGCATTCTTTTTATTTTTGGGCAAAAAGGCAGAAATTCCCCGTATTTTGGAGGAAAATTGCAGAAATTCCCCTAATTGTGGAACAAAAAGGCAGAAATTCCCTATATGTTGGTGCAAAAAGACAGAAATTCTCCTTATTTTCGGGCAAAACTCAGAAGTTTACTTATTTTAGGGCAAAATTCCAGAAATTTCCCTTATTTTGTGGGAAAATTGCTGAAATTTCACCTATTTTGGGGCAAAATTGCAGAAATTTCACTTATTTCAGAAAAAAAAAGCAGAAATTTTCTTATTTTGGGGCAAAAAGGCAGAAATTTCATTTATTTTGGTACAAAATTGCAGAAATTTTTCTTATTTTGGAGCAAAAATGCAGAAATTTCCCATATTTTGGGGCAAAAATGCAGAAATTCTTATTTTGAGGAAAAAGGCTGAAATTCCCCTTATTTGGGGGCAAAAAGGCAGAAATTTCCCTTATTTTGGGGCAAAATTGCAGAAATTTCACTTATTTCAGGGTAATAAGTCATAAATTTTCCTTATTTTGGGCAAAAAACACAGAAATTCCCTTTGTTTTGTGGGGAAAACACAGAAATTCCACTTTTTTAGAGGCAAAAAAGCAGAAATTCCTTTTATTTTTTAGCAAAAATGAAGAAATTTCCCTTTTTTGTAGCAAAAGGTATACATTCCCCTTATTTTAGGCTAAAAAGCAGAAATTCCCCGTATTTTGGAGCAAAATTGTAGAAATTCCCCTAATTGTGGGGCAAAAAGGCAGAAATTCCTTATATGTTAGTGCAAAAAGACAGAAATCCTCCTTATTTTCGGGCAAAACTCAGAAATTCCACTTATTTTGGGGCAAAATTGCTGAAATTTCACCTATTTTGGGGCAAAATTGCAAAAATTTCACTTATTTCAGAAAAAAAAGCAGAAATTTTCTTATTTTGGGGCAAAAAGGCAGACATTTCATTTATTTTGGTACAAAATTGCAGAAATTTTTCTTATTTTGGAGCAAAAATGCAGAAATTTCCCATATTTTGGGGCAAAAATGCAGAAATTCTTATTTTGAGGAAAAAGGCTGAAATTCCCCTTATTTGGGGGCAAAAAGGCAGAAATTTCCCTTATTTTGGGGCAAAATTGCAGAAATTTCACTTATTTCAGGGTAATAAGTCAGAAATTTTCCTTATTTTGGGGCAAAATTGCAGAAATTTCACTTATTTTGGGGCAAAATTGGAGAAATTTCACTTATGTCAGGGTAATAAGTCAGAAATTTTTTTTAATTTGGGGCAAAAAAACAGGAATTTCCTTTGTTTTGGGGGAAAAAGACAGAAATTCCACTTATTTAGAGGCAAAAAAGCAGAAATTCCCCTTATTTTGGAGCAAAAATGAAGAAATTTTTCTTTTTTATGGCAAAAAGGTATGCATTCTTCTTATTTTTGGGCAAAAACCAGAAATTTCCCGTATTTTGGAGCAAAATTGCAGAAATTCCTCTAATTGTGGGGTAAAAAGGCAGAAATTCCCTATATTTTATGGCATAAAGACAGAAATTCTTCTTATTTTGGGGCAAAACTCAGAAATTCCACATATTTTAAGGCAAAATTCCAGAAATTTCTCTTATTTTGGGGCAAAATTGCAGGAATTTCACTTATTTTGGGGCAAAATTGCAGAAATTTCAGTTATTTAAGGGAAAAAAAGCAGAAATTTTCTTCTTCTGGGGCAAAAAGGCAAAATTTTCTTTTATTTTGGTACAAAATTGCAGAAAATTTTTTTATTTTGGGCAAAAAGGCAGAAATTTCCCATATTTTGGGGCAAAATGCAGAAATTCTTCTTATTTTGAGGTAAAAAGGCTGAAATTCCCGTTATTTGAGGGCAAAAAGGGAGAAATTTCCCTTATTTTGGGGAAAAATTGCAGAAATTTCACTTATTTCAGGGTAATAAGTAAAAAATTTTCTTTATTTTGAGGCAAAAATTCAAAATTCCCTTTGTTTTGGGGGACAAAGACAGAAATTCCACATATTTAGAGGCATAAAAGCAAAAATTCTCTTTATTTTGGAGCAAAAATGAAGAAATTTTTCTTTTTTATGGCAAATAGTTATGCATTCTTCTTATTTTCGGGCAAAAAGGCAGAAATTTCACTTATTTGGGGCAAAATTGCAGAAATTTCACTTATTTCATGGTAATAAGTCAGAAATTTTCCTTATTTTGCGCAAAAAAGACAGAAATTCCCTTTGTTTTGGGGGAAAAATACATAAATTCCACTTATTTAGAGACAAAAAAGCAGAAATTCCCCTTATTTTGGGGCAAAATTGCATAAATTTCACTTACTTCAGGGTAATAAGTCAGAAATTTTCCTTATTTTTGGGCAAAAAAGACAGAAATTACCTTTGTTTTGGGGGAAAAAAACAGAAATTCCACTTATTTAGAGGCAAAAAAGCAAAAATTCCCTTTATTTTGGAGCAAAAATGAAGAAATTTTCCTTTTTTATGGCAAAAAGTTATGCATTCTTATTTTCGGGCAAAAAGGCAGAAATTCCCCGTATTTTGGAGCAAAATTGCAGAAATTCCCCTAATTGTGGGGCAAAAAGGCAGAAATTCCTTATATGTTGAGGCAAAAAGACAGAGATTCTCCTTATTTTGGGGCAAAACTCAGAAATTCCACTTATTTTGGGGCAAAATTCCAGAAATTTCACTTATTTTGGGGCAAAATTGTAGAAATTTCACTTATTTTGGGGCAAAATTGCAGAAATTTCACTTATTTTGGGGCAAAATTGCAGAAATTTAACTTATTTGGGTAATAAGTCACAAATTTTCCTTATTTTGGAGCAAAAAGACCGAAATTCTATTTGTATTGGGGGACAAAGACAGAAATTCCACATATTTAGACGCATAAAAGCAGAAATTCCCCTTATTTTGGAGCAAAAATGAAGAAATTTTCCTTTTTTATGGCAAAAAGGTATGCATTCTTCTTATTTTCGGGCAAAAAGGCAGAAATTCCCTGTATTTTGGAGCAAAATTGCAGAAATTGCCATAATTGTGGGGCAAAAAGGCAGAAATTCCCTATATGTTGAGGCAAAAAGACAGAAATTCTCCTTATTTTGGGTCAAAAGTATGAAATTCCAATTATTTTGAGGCAAAATTCCAGACATTTCACTTAATTTGGGGCAAAATTGTAGAAATTTCACTTATTTTGGAGAAAAATTTCAGAAATTTCACTTATTTCAGAAAAAAAGCAGAAATTTTCTTATTTGGAAGCAAAAAGGCAGAAATTTCTTTTATTTTGGTACAAAATTGCAGAAATTTCCCTTATTTTGGGGCAAAATTGCAGAAATTTCACTTATTTTGGGGCAAAATTTCAGAAATTTCACTTATTTCAGGAAAAAAAGGCAGAAATTTTCCTTATTTTGGGGCAAAAAGGCAGAAATTCCTAATATTTTGTGGCAAAAATGCAGAAATTCCCCTTATTTTGAGGTAAAAAGGCTGAAATTCCCTATATTTGGGGGCAAAAAAGGCAGAAATTTCCCTTTTTTGGGGGCAAAATTGTAGAAATTTCACTTACTTCAGGGTAATAAGTCAGAAATTTTCCTTATTTTGGAACAAAAAAAGACAGAAATTCCCTTTGTTTTGGGGGAAAAAGACAGAAATTCCACTTATTTAGAGTCAAAAAGGCAGAAATTCCTTTTATTTTGGAGCAAAAATGAAGAAATTTTCCTTTTTTATGGCAAAAAGGTATGCATTCTTATTTTCGGGCAAAAAGGCAGAAATTCCCCGTCTTTTGGAGCAAAATTGCAGAAATTCCCCTAATTTTGGGGCAAAAAGGGAGAAATTCCCTATATATTGGGGCAATAAGACAGAAATTCTCCTTATTTTGGGGTAAAACTCAGAAATTCCACTTATTTTGGGGCAAAATTCCAGAAATTTCACATATTTTGGGGCAAAATTCTAGAAATTTCACTTATTTTGGGCCAAAATTTCAGAAATTTCACTTATTTTCAGAAAAAAAAATAGAAATTTTTCTATTTCGAAGCAAAAATGCAGAAATTTCTTTTATTTTGGTACAAAATTGCAGAAATTTTTCTTATTTTGGGGCAAAAAGGCAGAAATTTCCCATATTTTGGGGCAAAAATTTAGAAATTCCCCTTATTTTGAGGTAAAAAGGCTAAAATTCCCCTTATTTGGGGGCAAAAAGGCAGAAATTCCACTTATTTTGGGCCAAAATTGCAGAAATTTCACTTATTTCAGGGAAAAAAAGCAGAAATTTTCCTTATTTTGGGGCAAAAAGGCAGAAATTCCTAATATTTTGTGGCAAAAATAAAGAAATTCCCTTTATTTTGAGGTAAAAAGGGTGAAATTCCCCTTATTTGGGGGTAAAAAGGCCGAAATTTCCATTATTTTGGGGCAAAATTGCAGAAATTTAACTTATTTCAGGTTAATAAGTCAGAAATTTTTTTTATTTTGGGGCAAAAAAGACAGAAATTCCCTTTGTTTTGGAGGAAAAAGAGCAAAATACCACTTATTTAGAGGCAAAAAAGCAGAAATTTTGCTTATTTTGGAGCAAAAATTAAGAAATTTCCCTTTTTTATGGCAAAAAGGCAAAAATTCCTTGTATTTTGGAGCAAAATTGCAGAAATTCCCCTAATTGTCAGGCAAAAAGGTAGAAATTCCATATATGTAGGGGCAAAAAGACAGAAATTCTCTTTATTTTGGGGCGAAACTCAAAAATTCCACTTATTTGGGGCAAAATTCCAGAAATTTACCTTATTTTAGGGCAAAATTGCAGAAATTTCACTTATTTTGGGGCAAAATTGCAGAAATTACACTTATTTCAGGGAAAAAAAGCAGAAATTTTCCTTATTTTGGGGCAAAAAACAGAAATTCCTAATATTTTGTAGTAAAAATGCAGAAATTCCCCTTATTTTGAGGTAAAAAGGCTGAAATTCCCCTTATTTGGGGGCAAAAAGGCAGTAATTTCCCTTATTTTGGGGCAAAATTGCAGAAATTTCACTTATTTCAGGGTAAAAAGTAAGAAATTTTCCTTATTTTGGAACAAAAAAGACAGAAATTCCCTTTGTTTTAGGGGAAAAAGACAGATATTCCACTTATTTAGAGTCAAAAAGGCAGAAATACCCCTTATTTTGGAGCAAAAATGAAGATATTTCCCTTTTTTTTGGCAAACAGGTATGCATTCTTCTTATTTTCAGGCAAAAAGGCAGAAATTCCCTGTATTTTGAGCAACATTGCAGAAATTCCCCTAATTGTGGGGCAAAAAGGCAGAAATTCCCTATATATTGGGGCAAAAAGACAGACATTCTTCTTATTTTGGGGCAAAACTCAGAAATTCCACTTATTTTGGGGCAAAATTCCAGAAATTTCCCATATTTTGGGGCCAAATTGCAGAAATTTCACTTATTTTGGGGCAAAATTTCAGAAATTTCACTTATTTCAGGGAAAAAAAGCAGAAATTTTTTTATTTTGGGGCAAAAAGGCAGAAATTCCTAATATTTTGTGGCAAAAATGCAGAAATTCCCCTTATTTTGAGGTAAAAAGGCTGAAATTCCCTATATTTGGGGGCAAAAAAGGCAGAAATTTCCCTTTTTTGGGGGCAAAATTGTAGAAATTTCACTTACTTCAGGGTAATAAGTCAGAAATTTTCCTTATTTTGGAACAAAAAAAGACAGAAATTCCCTTTGTTTTGGGGGAAAAAGACAGAAATTCCACTTATTTAGAGTCAAAAAGGCAGAAATTCCTTTTATTTTGGAGCAAAAATGAAGAAATTTTCCTTTTTTATGGCAAAAAGGTATGCATTCTTATTTTCGGGCAAAAAGGCAGAAATTCCCCGTCTTTTGGAGCAAAATTGCAGAAATTCCCCTAATTTTGGGGCAAAAAGGGAGAAATTCCCTATATATTGGGGCAATAAGACAGAAATTCTCCTTATTTTGGGGTAAAACTCAGAAATTCCACTTATTTTGGGGCAAAATTCCAGAAATTTCACATATTTTGGGGCAAAATTCTAGAAATTTCACTTATTTTGGGCCAAAATTTCAGAAATTTCACTTATTTTCAGAAAAAAAAAATAGAAATTTTTCTATTTCGAAGCAAAAATGCAGAAATTTCTTTTATTTTGGTACAAAATTGCAGAAATTTTTCTTATTTTGGGGCAAAAAGGCAGAAATTTCCCATATTTTGGGGCAAAAATTTAGAAATTCCCCTTATTTTGAGGTAAAAAGGCTAAAATTCCCCTTATTTGGGGGCAAAAAGGCAGAAATTCCACTTATTTTGGGCCAAAATTGCAGAAATTTCACTTATTTCAGGGAAAAAATGCAGAAATTTTCCTTATTTTGGGGCAAAAAGGCAGAAATTCCTAATATTTTGTGGCAAAAATAAAGAAATTCCCTTTATTTTGAGGTAAAAAGGGTGAAATTCCCCTTATTTGGGGGTAAAAAGGCCGAAATTTCCATTATTTTGGGGCAAAATTGCAGAAATTTAACTTATTTCAGGTTAATAAGTCAGAAATTTTTTTTATTTTGGGGCAAAAAAGACAGAAATTCCCTTTGTTTTGGAGGAAAAAGAGCAAAATACCACTTATTTAGAGGCAAAAAAGCAGAAATTTTGCTTATTTTGGAGCAAAAATTAAGAAATTTCCCTTTTTTATGGCAAAAAGGCAAAAATTCCTTGTATTTTGGAGCAAAATTGCAGAAATTCCCCTAATTGTCAGGCAAAAAGGTAGAAATTCCATATATGTTGGGGCAAAAAGACAGAAATTCTCTTTATTTTGGGGCGAAACTCAAAAATTCCACTTATTTGGGGCAAAATTCCAGAAATTTACCTTATTTTAGGGCAAAATTGCAGAAATTTCACTTATTTTGGGGCAAAATTGCAGAAATTTCACTTATTTCAGGGAAAAAAAGCAGAAATTTTCCTTATTTTGGGGCAAAAAACAGAAATTCCTAATATTTTGTAGTAAAAATGCAGAAATTCCCATTATTTTGAGGTAAAAAGGCTGAAATTCCCCTTATTTGGGGGCAAAAAGGCAGTAATTTCCCTTATTTTGGGGCAAAATTGCAGAAATTTCACTTATTTCAGGGTAAAAAGTAAGAAATTTTCCTTATTTTGGAACAAAAAAGACAGAAATTCCCTTTGTTTTAGGGGAAAAAGACAGATATTCCACTTATTTAGAGTCAAAAAGGCAGAAATACCCCTTATTTTGGAGCAAAAATGAAGATATTTCCCTTTTTTTTGGCAAACAGGTATGCATTCTTCTTATTTTCAGGCAAAAAGGCAGAAATTCCCTGTATTTTGAGCAACATTGCAGAAATTCCCCTAATTGTGGGGCAAAAAGGCAGAAATTCCCTATATATTGGGGCAAAAAGACAGACATTCTTCTTATTTTGGGGCAAAACTCAGAAATTCCACTTATTTTGGGGCAAAATTCCAGAAATTTCCCATATTTTGGGGCCAAATTGCAGAAATTTCACTTATTTTGGGGCAAAATTTCAGAAATTTCACTTATTTCAGGGAAAAAAAGCAGAAATTTTTTTATTTTGGGGCAAAAAGGCAGAAATTTCCCATATTTTGAAGAAAAATGCAGAAATTCCCCTTATTTTGAGGTAAAAATGCTGAAATTCCCCTTATTTGGGTGCAAAAACGCAGAAATTTCTCTTATTTTGAGGCAAAATTGCAGAAATTTCACTTATTTCAGGATAATAAATCAGAAATTTTCTTTATTTTGGGGCAAGAAAGACAGAAATTCTATTTGTTTTCGGGGAAAAAACAGAAATTCGAATTATTTAGAGGAAAAAAGCAGAAATTCTTCTTATTTTGGAGCAAAAATGAAAAAATTTTACTTTTTTATGGCAAAAAGGTATGCATTCTTCTTAATTTCAGACAAAAAGGCAGAAATTCCCCGTATTTTGGAGCAAAATTGCAGAAATTACTCTAATTGTGGGGCAAAAAGGCAGAAATTCCTTATATGTTGGGGCAAAAAGACAGAAATTCTCCTTATTTTGTGGCAAAACTCAGAAATTTCACTTATTTTGGGACAAAATTGCAGAAATTTCAGTTATTTCAGAAAAAAAAAGCATAAATTTTCTTATTTTGGGGCAAAAAGGCAGAAAATTCCCATATTTTGGGGCAAAAATGCAGAAATTCCCCTTATTTTGGGGTAAAAATCTGAAATTCCCTTATTTGGGGGCAAAAAAGCAGAAATTTCACTTATTTAAGCAAAAAAAGTTAGAAATTTTCCTTATTTTGGAGCAAAAAGACAGAAATTCCTTTTGTTTTAGAGAAAAAAGACAGAAATTCCACTTATTTAGAGGCAAAAAAGCAGAAATTCCCCTTATTTTGAGGTAAAAAGGCTGAAATTCCCCTTATTTTGGGGCAAAAAGGCAGAAATTTCCTTTATTTTGAGGCAAAATTGCAGAAATTTCACTTATTTCAGGGTAATAAGTCAGAAATTTTCCTTATTTTGGGGCAAAAAAGACAGAAATTCCCTTTGTTTTGGGGGAAAAAGACAGAAATTCCACTTATTTAGAGGCAAATGCAGAAATTCCCCTTATTTTGCAGCAAAAATGAAGAAATTTCCCTTTTTTATGGCAAAAAGGTATGCATTCTTCTTATTTTCGGACAAAAAGGCAGAAATTCCCCGTATTTTGCAGCAAAATTGCAGAAATTCCCCTAATTGTGGGGCAAAAAGGCAGAAATTCCCTATATGTTGGGGCAAAAGGACAGAAATTCTCCTTATTTTGTGGCAAGACTCAGAAATACCACTTATTTTGAGGCAAAATTCCAGAAATTTCCCTTATTTTGTGGAAAAATTGCAGAAATTTCACTTATTTTGGGAAAAATTGCAGAAATTTCACTTATTTCAGAAAAAAAGCAGAATTTTTTTTATTTTGGGGCAAAAAGGCAGAAATTTCTTTTATTTTGGTACAAAATTGAAGAAATTTTTCTTATTTTGGGGCAAAAAGGCAGAAATTTCCCATATTTTGGGGCAAAACTGCAGAAATTTCCCTTTTTTTGACGTAAAAAGGCTGAAATTCCCCTTATTTGGGGGCAAAAAGGGAGAAATTTTTCTTATTTTGAGGCAAAATTGCAGCAATTTCACTTATTTCAGGGTAATAAGTCAGAAATTTTCCTTATCTTGGGGCAAAAAATACAGAAATTCCCTTTGTTTTGGGGGAAAAAGACAGAAATTCCACTTATTTTGGGGCAAAATTCCAGAAATTTCACTTATTTTGGGGCAAAATTGTAGAAATTTCACTTATTTTGGGGCAAAATTTCAGAAATTTCACTTTTTTCAGAAAAAAAAGTAGAAATTTTTCTATTTGGAACAAAAAGGCAGAAATTTCTTTTATTTTGTTACAAAATTGCAGAAATTTTTCTTATTTTGGGGCAAAAAGGCAGAAATTTCCCATATTTTGGGGCAAAAATGCAGAAATTCCCCTTATTTTGAGGTAAAAAGGCTAAAATTCCCCTTATTTGGGGGCAAAAAGGCAGAAATTTCACTTATTTTGGGCCAAACTTGCGGAAATTTCACTTATTTCAGGGAAAAAAGGCAGAAATTTTCCTTATTTTGGGGCAAAAAGGCAGAAATTCCTAATATATTGTGGCAAAAATGCAGAAATTCCCTTTATTTTGAGGTAAAAAGGGTGAAATTCCCCTTATTTGGGGGTAAAACTGCCGAAATTTCGCTTATTTTGGGGCAAAATTGCAGAAATTTCACTTATTTCAGGGTAATAAGTAAGAAATTTTCCATATTTTGGGGCAAAAAAGACAGAAATTCCCTTTGTTTTGGAGGAAAAAGACAGAAATACCACTTATTTAGAGGCAAAAAAGCAGAAATTTTCCTTATTTTGGAGCAAAAATGAAGAAATTTCCCTTTTTTATGGCAAAAAGGTATGCATTCTTCTTATTTTCGGGCAAAAAGGCAGAAATTCCCCGTATTTTGGAGCAAAATTGCAGAAATTCCCCTAATTGTCGGGCAAAAAGGTAGAAATTCCCTATCTGTGGGGGCAAAAAGACAGAAATTCTCCTTATTTTGGGGCAAAACTCAGAAATTCCACTTATTTGGGGCAAAATTCCAGAAATTTACCTTATTTTAGAACAAAATTGCAGAAATTTCACTTTTTTTGGGGCAAAATTGCAGAAATTTCACTTATTTCAGGGAAAAAAGGCAGAAATTTTCCTTATTTTGGGGCAAAAAGCAGAAATTCCTAATATTTTGTGGCAAAAATGCAGAAATTCCTCTTATTTTGAGGTAAAAAGGCTGAAATTACCCTTATTTGGGGGCAAAAAGGCAGTAATTTCCCTTATTTTGGGGCAAAATTGAAGAAATTTCAGTTATTTCAGGGTAATAAGTAAGAAATTTTTTTTATTTTGGAAGAAAAAAGACAGAAATTCCCTTTGTTTTGGGGGAAAAAGACAGAAATTCCACTTATTTAGAGTCAAAAAGGCAGAAATTCCCCTTATTTTGAAGCAAAAATGAAGATATTTCCCTTTTTTATGGCAAAAAGGTATGCATTCTTCTTATTTTCAGGCAAAAAGGCAGAAATTCCCTGTATTTTGAGCAACATTGCAGAAATTCCCCTAATTGTGGGGCAAAAAGGCAGAAATTCCCTATATGTTGGGGCAAAAAGACAGACATTCTTCTTATTTTGGAGCAAAACTGAGAAATTCCACTTATTTTGGGGCAAAATTCCAGAAATTTCCCATATTTTGGGGCCAAATTGCAGAAATTTCACTTATTTTGGGGCAAAATTTCAGAAATTTCACTTATTTCAGGAAAAAAAGGCAGAAATTTTCCTTATTTTGGGGCAAAAGGCAGAAATTCCTAATATTTTGTGGCAAAAATGCAGAAATTCCCCTTATTTTGAGGTAAAAAGGCTGAAATTCCCTATATTTGGGGGCAAAAAAGGCAGAAATTTCCCTTTTTTGGGGGCAAAATTGTAGAAATTTCACTTACTTCAGGGTAATAAGTCAGAAATTTTACTTATTTTGGAACAAAAAAGACAGAAATTCCCTTTGTTTTGGGGGAAAAAGACAGAAATTCCACTTATTTAGAGTCAAAAAGGCAGAAATTCCTTTTATTTTGGAGCAAAAATGAAGAAATTTTCCTTTTTTATGGCAAAAAGGTATGCATTCTTATTTTCAGGCAAAAAGGCAGAAATTCCCCGTCTTTTGGAGCAAAATTGCAGAAATTCCCCTAATTATGGGGCAAAAAGGGAGAAATTCCCTATATATTGGGGCAATAAGACAGAAATTCTCCTTATTTTGGGGTAAAACTCAGAAATTCCACTTATTTTGGGGCAAAATTCCAGAAATTTCACATATTTTGGGGCAAAATTCTAGAAATTTCACTTATTTTGGGCCAAAATTTCAGAAATTTCACTTATTTTCAGAAAAAAAAATAGAAATTTTTCTATTTCGAAGCAAAAATGCAGAAATTTCTTTTATTTTGGTACAAAATTGCAGAAATTTTTCTTATTTTGGGGCAAAAAGGCAGAAATTTCCCATATTTTGGGGCAAAAATTTAGAAATTCCCCTTATTTTGAGGTAAAAAGGCTAAAATTCCCCTTATTTGGGGGCAAAAAGGCAGAAATTCCACTTATTTTGGGCCAAAATTGCAGAAATTTCACTTATTTCAGGGAAAAAAGGCAGAAATTTTCCTTATTTTGGGGCAAAAAGGCAGAAATTCCTAATATTTTGTGGCAAAAATAAATAAATTCCCTTTATTTTGAGGTAAAAAGGGTGAAATTCCCCTTATTTGGGGGTAAAAAGGCCGAAATTTCCATTATTTTGGGGCAAAATTGCAGAAATTTAACTTATTTCAGGTTAATAAGTCAGAAATTTTTTTTGGGGGGGCAAAAAAGACAGAAATTCCCTTTGTTTTGGAGGAAAAAGACCAAAATACCACTTATTTAGAGGCAAAAAAGCAGAAATTTTCCTTATTTTGGAGCAAAAATTAAGAAATTTCCTTTTTTTATGGCAAAAAGGCAAAAATTCCCTGTATTTTGGAGCAAAATTGCAGAAATTCCTCTAATTGTCAGGCAAAAAGGTAGAAATTCCATATATGTTGGGGCAAAAAGTCAGAAATTCTCTTTATTTTGGGGCGAAACTCAGAAATTCCACTTATTTGGGGCAAAATTCCAGAAATTTACCTTATTTTAGGGCAAAATTGCAGAAATTTCACTTATTTTGGGGCAAAATTGCAGAAATTTCACTTATTTCAGGGAAAAAAAGCAGAAATTTTCCTTATTTTGGGGCAAAAAACAGAAATTCCTAATATTTTGTAGTAAAAATGCAGAAATTCCCCTTATTTTGAGGTAAAAAGGCTGAAATTCCCCTTATTTGGGGGCAAAAAGGCAGTAATTTCCCTTATTTTGGGGCAAAATTGCAGAAATTTCACTTATTTCAGGGTAATAAGTAAGAAATTTTCCTTATTTTGGAACAAAAAAGACAGAAATTCCCTTTGTTTTAGGGGAAAAAGACAGATATTGCACTTATTTAGAGTCAAAAAGGCAGAAATACCCCTTATTTTGGAGCAAAAATGAAGATATTTCCCTTTTTTTATGGCAAAAAGGTATGCATTCTTCTTATTTTCAGGCAAAAAGGCAGAAATTCCCTGTATTTTGAGCAACATTGCAGAAATTCCCCTAATTGTGGGGCAAAAAGGCAGAAATTCCCTATATGTTGGGGCAAAAAGACAGACATTCTTCTTATTTTGGGGCAAAACTGAGAAATTCCACTTATTTTGGGGCAAAATTCCAGAAATTTCCCACATTTTGGGGCCAAATTGCAGAAATTTCACTTATTTTGGGGCAAAATTTCAGAAATTTCACTTATTTCAGGGAAAAAAAGCAGAATTTTTTTTATTTTGGGGCAAAAAGGCAGAAATTTCCCATATTTTGAAGAAAAATGCAGAAATTCCCCTTATTTTGAGGTAAAAATGCTGAAATTCCCCTTATTTGGGTTCAAAAACGCCGAAATTTCTCTTATTTTGAGGCAAAATTGCAGAAATTTCACTTATTTCAGGATAATAAATCAGAAATTTTCTTTATTTTGAGGCAAGAAAGACAGAAATTCTATTTGTTTTCGGGGAAAAAACAGAAATTCGAAATATTTAGAGGAAAAAAGCAGAAATTCTTCTTATTTTGGAGCAAAAATGAAAAAATTTTACTTTTTTATGGCAAAAAGGTATGCATTCTTTTTAATTTCAGACAAAAAGGCAGAAATTCCCCGTATTTTGGAGCAAAATTGCAGAAATTACTCTAATTGTGGGGCAAAAAGGCAGAAATTCCTTATATGTTGGGGCAAAAAGACAGAAATTCTCCTTATTTTGTGGCAAAACTCAGAAATTTCACTTATTTTGGGACAAAATTGCAGAAATTTCAGTTATTTCAGAAAAAAAAAGCATAAATTTTCTTATTTTGGGGCAAAAAGGCAGAAAATTCCCATATTTTGGGGCAAAAATGCAGAAATTCCCCTTATTTTGGGGTAAAAATCTGAAATTCCCTTATTTGGGGGCAAAAAAGCAGAAATTTCACTTATTTAAGCAAAAAAAGTTAGAAATTTTCCTTATTTTGGAGCAAAAAGACAGAAATTCCTTTTGTTTTAGAGAAAAAAGACAGAAATTCCACTTATTTAGAGGCAAAAAAGCAGAAATTCCCCTTATTTTGAGGTAAAAAGGCTGAAATTCCCCTTATTTTGGGGCAAAAAGGCAGAAATTTCCTTTATTTTGAGGCAAAATTGCAGAAATTTCACTTATTTCAGGGTAATAAGTCAGAAATTTTCCTTATTTTGGGGCAAAAAAGACAGAAATTCCCTTTGTTTTGGGGGAAAAAGACAGAAATTCCACTTATTTAGAGGCAAATGCAGAAATTCCCCTTATTTTGGAGCAAAAATGAAGAAATTTCCCTTTTTTATGGCAAAAAGGTATGCATTCTTCTTATTTTCGGACAAAAAGGCAGAAATTCCCCGTATTTTGCAGCAAAATTGCAGAAATTCCCCTAATTGTGGGGCAAAAAGGCAGAAATTCCCTATATGTTGGGGCAAAAGGACAGAAATTCTCCTTATTTTGTGGCAAGACTCAGAAATACCACTTATTTTGAGGCAAAATTCCAGAAATTTCCCTTATTTTGTGGAAAAATTGCAGAAATTTCACTTATTTTGGGAAAAATTGCAGAAATTTCACTTATTTCAGAAAAAAAGCAGAATTTTTTTTATTTTGGGGCAAAAAGGCAGAAATTTCTTTTATTTTGGTACAAAATTGAAGAAATTTTTCTTATTTTGGGGCAAAAAGGCAGAAATTTCCCATATTTTGGGGCAAAACTGCAGAAATTTCCCTTTTTTTGACGTAAAAACGCTGAAATTCCCCTTATTTGGGGGCAAAAAGGGAGAAATTTTTCTTATTTTGAGGCAAAATTGCAGCAATTTCACTTATTTCAGGGTAATAAGTCAGAAATTTTCCTTATCTTGGGGCAAAAAATACAGAAATTCCCTTTGTTTTGGGGGAAAAAGACAGAAATTCCACTTATTTTGGGGCAAAATTCCAGAAATTTCACTTATTTTGGGGCAAAATTGTAGAAATTTCACTTATTTTGGGGCAAAATTTCAGAAATTTCACTTTTTTCAGAAAAAAAAGTAGAAATTTTTCTATTTGGAACAAAAAGGCAGAAATTTCTTTTATTTTGTTACAAAATTGCAGAAATTTTTCTTATTTTGGGGCAAAAAGGCAGAAATTTCCCATATTTTGGGGCAAAAATGCAGAAATTCCCCTTATTTTGAGGTAAAAAGGCTAAAATTCCCCTTATTTGGGGGCAAAAAGGCAGAAATTTCACTTATTTTGGGCCAAACTTGCGGAAATTTCACTTATTTCAGGGAAAAAAGGCAGAAATTTTCCTTATTTTGGGGCAAAAAGGCAGAAATTCCTAATATATTGTGGCAAAAATGCAGAAATTCCCTTTATTTTGAGGTAAAAAGGGTGAAATTCCCCTTATTTGGGGGTAAAACTGCCGAAATTTCGCTTATTTTGGGGCAAAATTGCAGAAATTTCACTTATTTCAGGGTAATAAGTAAGAAATTTTCCATATTTTGGGGCAAAAAAGACAGAAATTCCCTTTGTTTTGGAGGAAAAAGACAGAAATACCACTTATTTAGAGGCAAAAAAGCAGAAATTTTCCTTATTTTGGAGCAAAAATGAAGAAATTTCCCTTTTTTATGGCAAAAAGGTATGCATTCTTCTTATTTTCGGGCAAAAAGGCAGAAATTCCCCGTATTTTGGAGCAAAATTGCAGAAATTCCCCTAATTGTCGGGCAAAAAGGTAGAAATTCCCTATCTGTTGGGGCAAAAAGACAGAAATTCTCCTTATTTTGGGGCAAAACTCAGAAATTCCACTTATTTGGGGCAAAATTCCAGAAATTTACCTTATTTTAGAACAAAATTGCAGAAATTTCACTTTTTTGGGGGCAAAATTGCAGAAATTTCACTTATTTCAGGGAAAAAAGGCAGAAATTTTCCTTATTTTGGGGCAAAAAGCAGAAATTCCTAATATTTTGTGGCAAAAATGCAGAAATTCCTCTTATTTTGAGGTAAAAAGGCTGAAATTACCCTTATTTGGGGGCAAAAAGGCAGTAATTTCCCTTATTTTGGGGCAAAATTGAAGAAATTTCAGTTATTTCAGGGTAATAAGTAAGAAATTTTTTTTTATTTTGGAAGAAAAAAGACAGAAATTCCCTTTGTTTTGGGGGAAAAAGACAGAAATTCCACTTATTTAGAGTCAAAAAGGCAGAAATTCCCCTTATTTTGAAGCAAAAATGAAGATATTTCCCTTTTTTATGGCAAAAAGGTATGCATTCTTCTTATTTTCAGGCAAAAAGGCAGAAATTCCCTGTATTTTGAGCAACATTGCAGAAATTCCCCTAATTGTGGGGCAAAAAGGCAGAAATTCCCTATATGTTGGGGCAAAAAGACAGACATTCTTCTTATTTTGGAGCAAAACTGAGAAATTCCACTTATTTTGGGGCAAAATTCCAGAAATTTCCCATATTTTGGGGCCAAATTGCAGAAATTTCACTTATTTTGGGGCAAAATTTCAGAAATTTCACTTATTTCAGGAAAAAAAGGCAGAAATTTTCCTTATTTTGGGGCAAAAGGCAGAAATTCCTAATATTTTGTGGCAAAAATGCAGAAATTCCCCTTATTTTGAGGTAAAAAGGCTGAAATTCCCTATATTTGGGGGCAAAAAAGGCAGAAATTTCCCTTTTTTGGGGGCAAAATTGTAGAAATTTCACTTACTTCAGGGTAATAAGTCAGAAATTTTCCTTATTTTGGAACAAAAAAGACAGAAATTCCCTTTGTTTTGGGGGAAAAAGACAGAAATTCCACTTATTTAGAGTCAAAAAGGCAGAAATTCCTTTTATTTTGGAGCAAAAATGAAGAAATTTTCCTTTTTTATGGCAAAAAGGTATGCATTCTTATTTTCAGGCAAAAAGGCAGAAATTCCCCGTCTTTTGGAGCAAAATTGCAGAAATTCCCCTAATTATGGGGCAAAAAGGGAGAAATTCCCTATATATTGGGGCAATAAGACAGAAATTCTCCTTATTTTGGGGTAAAACTCAGAAATTCCACTTATTTTGGGGCAAAATTCCAGAAATTTCACATATTTTGGGGCAAAATTCTAGAAATTTCACTTATTTTGGGCCAAAATTTCAGAAATTTCACTTATTTTCAGAAAAAAAAATAGAAATTTTTCTATTTCGAAGCAAAAATGCAGAAATTTCTTTTATTTTGGTACAAAATTGCAGAAATTTTTCTTATTTTGGGGCAAAAAGGCAGAAATTTCCCATATTTTGGGGCAAAAATTTAGAAATTCCCCTTATTTTGAGGTAAAAAGGCTAAAATTCCCCTTATTTGGGGGCAAAAAGGCAGAAATTCCACTTATTTTGGGCCAAAATTGCAGAAATTTCACTTATTTCAGGGAAAAAAGGCAGAAATTTTCCTTATTTTGGGGCAAAAAGGCAGAAATTCCTAATATTTTGTGGCAAAAATAAAGAAATTCCCTTTATTTTGAGGTAAAAAGGGTGAAATTCCCCTTATTTGGGGGTAAAAAGGCCGAAATTTCCATTATTTTGGGGCAAAATTGCAGAAATTTAACTTATTTCAGGTTAATAAGTCAGAAATTTTTTTTGGGGGGGCAAAAAAGACAGAAATTCCCTTTGTTTTGGAGGAAAAAGACCAAAATACCACTTATTTAGAGGCAAAAAAGCAGAAATTTTCCTTATTTTGGAGCAAAAATTAAGAAATTTCCTTTTTTTATGGCAAAAAGGCAAAAATTCCTTGTATTTTGGAGCAAAATTGCAGAAATTCCTCTAATTGTCAGGCAAAAAGGTAGAAATTCCATATATGTTGGGGCAAAAAGTCAGAAATTCTCTTTATTTTGGGGCGAAACTCAGAAATTCCACTTATTTGGGGCAAAATTCCAGAAATTTACCTTATTTTAGGGCAAAATTGCAGAAATTTCACTTATTTTGGGGCAAAATTGCAGAAATTTCACTTATTTCAGGGAAAAAAAGCAGAAATTTTCCTTATTTTGGGGCAAAAAACAGAAATTCCTAATATTTTGTAGTAAAAATGCAGAAATTCCCCTTATTTTGAGGTAAAAAGGCTGAAATTCCCCTTATTTGGGGGCAAAAAGGCAGTAATTTCCCTTATTTTGGGGCAAAATTGCAGAAATTTCACTTATTTCAGGGTAATAAGTAAGAAATTTTCCTTATTTTGGAACAAAAAAGACAGAAATTCCCTTTGTTTTAGGGGAAAAAGACAGATATTGCACTTATTTAGAGTCAAAAAGGCAGAAATACCCCTTATTTTGGAGCAAAAATGAAGATATTTCCCTTTTTTTATGGCAAAAAGGTATGCATTCTTCTTATTTTCAGGCAAAAAGGCAGAAATTCCCTGTATTTTGAGCAACATTGCAGAAATTCCCCTAATTGTGGGGCAAAAAGGCAGAAATTCCCTATATGTTGGGGCAAAAAGACAGACATTCTTCTTATTTTGGGGCAAAACTGAGAAATTCCACTTATTTTGGGGCAAAATTCCAGAAATTTCCCACATTTTGGGGCCAAATTGCAGAAATTTCACTTATTTTGGGGCAAAATTTCAGAAATTTCACTTATTTCAGGGAAAAAAAGCAGAATTTTTTTTATTTTGGGGCAAAAAGGCAGAAATTTCCCATATTTTGAAGAAAAATGCAGAAATTCCCCTTATTTTGAGGTAAAAATGCTGAAATTCCCCTTATTTGGGTGCAAAAACGCAGAAATTTCTCTTATTTTGAGGCAAAATTGCAGAAATTTCACTTATTTCAGGATAATAAATCAGAAATTTTCTTTATTTTGAGGCAAGAAAGACAGAAATTCTATTTGTTTTCGGGGAAAAAACAGAAATTCGAAATATTTAGAGGAAAAAAGCAGAAATTCTTCTTATTTTGGAGCAAAAATGAAAAAATTTTACTTTTTTATGGCAAAAAGGTATGCATTCTTCTTATTTTCAGACAAAAAGGCAGAAATTCCCCGTATTTTGGAGCAAAATTGCAGAAATTACTCTAATTGTGGGGCAAAAAGGCAGAAATTCCTTATATGTTGGGGCAAAAAGACAGAAATTCTCCTTATTTTGTGGCAAAACTCAGAAATTTCACTTATTTTGGGACAAAATTGCAGAAATTTCAGTTATTTCAGAAAAAAAAAGCATAAATTTTCTTATTTTGGGGCAAAAAGGCAGAAAATTCCCATATTTTGGGGCAAAAATGCAGAAATTCCCCTTATTTTGGGGTAAAAATCTGAAATTCCCTTATTTGGGGGCAAAAAAGCAGAAATTTCACTTATTTAAGCAAAAAAAGTTAGAAATTTTCCTTATTTTGGAGCAAAAAGACAGAAATTCCTTTTGTTTTAGAGAAAAAAGACAGAAATTCCACTTATTTAGAGGCAAAAAAGCAGAAATTCCCCTTATTTTGAGGTAAAAAGGCTGAAATTCCCCTTATTTTGGGGCAAAAAGGCAGAAATTTCCTTTATTTTGAGGCAAAATTGCAGAAATTTCACTTATTTCAGGGTAATAAGTCAGAAATTTTCCTTATTTTGGGGCAAAAAAGACAGAAATTCCCTTTGTTTTGGGGGAAAAAGACAGAAATTCCACTTATTTAGAGGCAAATGCAGAAATTCCCCTTATTTTGGAGCAAAAATGAAGAAATTTCCCTTTTTTATGGCAAAAAGGTATGCATTCTTCTTATTTTCGGACAAAAAGGCAGAAATTCCCCGTATTTTGCAGCAAAATTGCAGAAATTCCCCTAATTGTGGGGCAAAAAGGCAGAAATTCCCTATATGTTGGGGCAAAAGGACAGAAATTCTCCTTATTTTGTGGCAAGACTCAGAAATACCACTTATTTTGAGGCAAAATTCCAGAAATTTCCCTTATTTTGTGGAAAAATTGCAGAAATTTCACTTATTTTGGGCAAAATTGCAGAAATTTCACTTATTTCAGAAAAAAAGCAGAATTTTTTTTATTTTGGGGCAAAAAGGCAGAAATTTCTTTTATTTTGGTACAAAATTGCAGAAATTTTTCTTATTTTGGGGCAAAAAGGCAGAAATTTCCCATATTTTGGGGCAAAAATTTAGAAATTCCCCTTATTTTGAGGTAAAAAGGCTAAAATTCCCCT
Source organism: Micromys minutus (assembly GCF_963924665.1). Lineage (NCBI taxonomy): Eukaryota > Metazoa > Chordata > Mammalia > Rodentia > Muridae > Micromys > Micromys minutus. The sequence goes on from NW_027667537.1 coordinate 141,366, forward strand.
TATTTGGGGGCAAAAAGGCAGAAATTCCACTTATTTTGGGCCAAAATTGCAGAAATTTCACTTATTTCAGGGAAAAAATGCAGAAATTTTCCTTATTTTGGGGCAAAAAGGCAGAAATTCCTAATATTTTGTGGCAAAAATAAAGAAATTCCCTTTATTTTGAGGTAAAAAGGGTGAAATTCCCCTTATTTGGGGGTAAAAAGGCCGAAATTTCCATTATTTTGGGGCAAAATTTCAGAAATTTAACTTATTTCAGGTTAATAAGTCAGAAATTTTTTTTTGGGGGGCAAAAAAGACAGAAATTCCCTTTGTTTTGGAGGAAAAAGACCAAAATACCACTTATTTAGAGGCAAAAAAGCAGAAATTTTCCTTATTTTGGAGCAAAAATTAAGAAATTTCCTTTTTTTATGGCAAAAAGGCAAAAATTCCTTGTATTTTGGAGCAAAATTGCAGAAATTCCTCTAATTGTCAGGCAAAAAGGTAGAAATTCCATATATGTTGGGGCAAAAAGTCAGAAATTCTCTTTATTTTGGGGCGAAACTCAGAAATTCCACTTATTTGGGGCAAAATTCCAGAAATTTACCTTATTTTAGGGCAAAATTGCAGAAATTTCACTTATTTTGGGGCAAAATTGCAGAAATTTCACTTATTTCAGGGAAAAAAGCAGAAATTTTCCTTATTTTGGGGCAAAAAACAGAAATTCCTAATATTTTGTAGTAAAAATGCAGAAATTCCCCTTATTTTGAGGTAAAAAGGCTGAAATTCCCCTTATTTGGGGGCAAAAAGGCAGTAATTTCCCTTATTTTGGGGCAAAATTGCAGAAATTTCACTTATTTCAGGGTAATAAGTAAGAAATTTTCCTTATTTTGGAACAAAAAAGACAGAAATTCCCTTTGTTTTAGGGGAAAAAGACAGATATTGCACTTATTTAGAGTCAAAAAGGCAGAAATACCCCTTATTTTGGAGCAAAAATGAAGATATTTCCCTTTTTTTATGGCAAAAAGGTATGCATTCTTCTTATTTTCAGGCAAAAAGGCAGAAATTCCCTGTATTTTGAGCAACATTGCAGAAATTCCCCTAATTGTGGGGCAAAAAGGCAGAAATTCCCTATATGTTGGGGCAAAAAGACAGACATTCTTCTTATTTTGGGGCAAAACTGAGAAATTCCACTTATTTTGGGGCAAAATTCCAGAAATTTCCCACATTTTGGGGCCAAATTGCAGAAATTTCACTTATTTTGGGGCAAAATTTCAGAAATTTCACTTATTTCAGGGAAAAAAAGCAGAATTTTTTTTATTTTGGGGCAAAAAGGCAGAAATTTCCCATATTTTGAAGAAAAATGCAGAAATTCCCCTTATTTTGAGGTAAAAATGCTGAAATTCCCCTTATTTGGGTTCAAAAACGCAGAAATTTCTCTTATTTTGAGGCAAAATTGCAGAAATTTCACTTATTTCAGGATAATAAATCAGAAATTTTCTTTATTTTGAGGCAAGAAAGACAGAAATTCTATTTGTTTTCGGGGAAAAAACAGAAATTCGAAATATTTAGAGGAAAAAAGCAGAAATTCTTCTTATTTTGGAGCAAAAATGAAAAAATTTTACTTTTTTATGGCAAAAAGGTATGCATTCTTCTTATTTTCAGACAAAAAGGCAGAAATTCCCCGTATTTTGGAGCAAAATTGCAGAAATTACTCTAATTGTGGGGCAAAAAGGCAGAAATTCCTTATATGTTGGGGCAAAAAGACAGAAATTCTCCTTATTTTGTGGCAAAACTCAGAAATTTCACTTATTTTGGGACAAAATTGCAGAAATTTCAGTTATTTCAGAAAAAAAAAGCATAAATTTTCTTATTTTGGGGCAAAAAGGCAGAAAATTCCCATATTTTGGGGCAAAAATGCAGAAATTCCCCTTATTTTGGGGTAAAAATCTGAAATTCCCTTATTTGGGGGCAAAAAAGCAGAAATTTCACTTATTTAAGCAAAAAAAGTTAGAAATTTTCCTTATTTTGGAGCAAAAAGACAGAAATTCCTTTTGTTTTAGAGAAAAAAGACAGAAATTCCACTTATTTAGAGGCAAAAAAGCAGAAATTCCCCTTATTTTGAGGTAAAAAGGCTGAAATTCCCCTTATTTTGGGGCAAAAAGGCAGAAATTTCCTTTATTTTGAGGCAAAATTGCAGAAATTTCACTTATTTCAGGGTAATAAGTCAGAAATTTTCCTTATTTTGGGGCAAAAAAGACAGAAATTCCCTTTGTTTTGGGGGAAAAAGACAGAAATTCCACTTATTTAGAGGCAAATGCAGAAATTCCCCTTATTTTGGAGCAAAAATGAAGAAATTTCCCTTTTTTATGGCAAAAAGGTATGCATTCTTCTTATTTTCGGACAAAAAGGCAGAAATTCCCCGTATTTTGCAGCAAAATTGCAGAAATTCCCCTAATTGTGGGGCAAAAAGGCAGAAATTCCCTATATGTTGGGGCAAAAGGACAGAAATTCTCCTTATTTTGTGGCAAGACTCAGAAATACCACTTATTTTGAGGCAAAATTCCAGAAATTTCCCTTATTTTGTGGAAAAATTGCAGAAATTTCACTTATTTTGGGCAAAATTGCAGAAATTTCACTTATTTCAGAAAAAAAGCAGAATTTTTTTTATTTTGGGGCAAAAAGGCAGAAATTTCTTTTATTTTGGTACAAAATTGAAGAAATTTTTCTTATTTTGGGGCAAAAACGCAGAAATTTCCCATATTTTGGGGCAAAACTGCAGAAATTTCCCTTTTTTTGATGTAAAAAGGCTGAAATTCCCCTTATTTGGGGGCAAAAAGGGAGAAATTTTTCTTATTTTGAGGCAAAATTGCAGCAATTTCACTTATTTCAGGGTAATAAGTCAGAAATTTTCCTTATCTTGGGGCAAAAAATACAGAAATTCCCTTTGTTTTGGGGGAAAAAGACAGAAATTCCACTTATTTTGGGGCAAAATTCCAGAAATTTCACTTATTTTGGGGCAAAATTGTAGAAATTTCACTTATTTTGGGGCAAAATTTCAGAAATTTCACTTTTTTCAGAAAAAATTAGAAATTTTTCTATTTGGAAGCAAAAAGGCAGAAATTTCTTTTATTTTGGTACAAAATTGCAGAAATTTTTCTTATTTTGGGGCAAAAAGGCAGAAATTTCCCATATTTTGGGGCAAAAATGCAGAAATTCCCCTTATTTTGAGGTAAAAAGGCTAAAATTCCCCTTATTTGGGGGCAAAAAGGCAGAAATTTCACTTATTTTGGGCCAAACTTGCGGAAATTTCACTTATTTCAGGGAAAAAAGGCAGAAATTTTCCTTATTTTGGGGCAAAAAGGCAGAAATTCCTAATATATTGTGGCAAAAATGCAGAAATTCCCTTTATTTTGAGGTAAAAAGGGTGAAATTCCCCTTATTTGGGGGTAAAACTGCCGAAATTTCGCTTATTTTGGGGCAAAATTGCAGAAATTTCACTTATTTCAGGGTAATAAGTAAGAAATTTTCCATATTTTGGGGCAAAAAAGACAGAAATTCCCTTTGTTTTGGGGGAAAAAGACAGAAATACCACTTATTTAGAGGCAAAAAAGCAGAAATTTTTATTATTTTGGAGCAAAAATGAAGAAATTTCCCTTTTTTATGGCAAAAAGGTATGCATTCTTCTTATTTTCGGGCAAAAAGGCAGAAATTCCCCGTATTTTGGAGCAAAATTGCAGAAATTCCCCTAATTGTCGGGCAAAAAGGTAGAAATTCCCTATATGTTGGGGCAAAAAGACAGAAATTCTCCTTATTTTGGGGCAAAACTCAGAAATTCCACTTATTTGGGGCAAAATTCCAGAAATTTACCTTATTTTAGAACAAAATTGCAGAAATTTCACTTATTTTGGGGCAAAATTGGAGAAATTTCACTTATTTCAGGGAAAAAAGGCAGAAATTTTCCTTATTTTGGGGCAAAAAGCAGAAATTCCTAATATTTTGTGGCAAAAATGCAGAAATTCCCCTTATTTTGAGGTAAAAAGGCTGAAATTACCCTTATTTGGGGGAAAAAGGCAGTAATTTCCCTTATTTTGGGGCAAAATTGAAGAAATTTCAGTTATTTCAGGGTAATAAGTAAGAAATTTTTTTTATTTTGGAAGAAAAAAGACAGAAATTCCCCTTTGTTTTGGGGAAAAAGACAGAAATTCCACTTATTTAGAGTCAAAAAGGCAGAAATTCCCCTTATTTTGAAGCAAAAATGAAGAAATTTCCCTTTTTTATGGCAAAAAGGTATGCATTCTTCTTATTTTCAGGCAAAAAGGCAGAAATTCCCTGTATTTTGAGCAACATTGCAGAAATTCCCCTAATTGTGGGGCAAAAAGGCAGAAATTCCCTATATGTTGGGGCAAAAAGACAGACATTCTTCTTATTTTGGGGCAAAACTGAGAAATTCCACTTATTTTGGGGCAAAATTCCAGAAATTTCCCATATTTTGGGGCCTAATTGCAGAAATTTCACTTATTTTGGGGCAAAATTTCAGAAATTTCACTTATTTCAGGAAAAAAAGGCAGAAATTTTCTTTATTTTGGGGCAAAAAGGCAGAAATTCCTAATATTTTGTGGCAAAAATGCAGAAATTCCCCTTATTTTGAGTTAAATGGCTGAAATTCCCGATATTTGGGGGCAAAAAAGGCAGAAATTTCCCTTTTTTGGGGGCAAAATTGTAGAAATTTCACTTACTTCAGTGTAATAAGTCAGAAATTTTCTTTATTTTGGAACAAAAAAGACAGAAATTCCCTTTGTTTTTGGGGAAAAAACAGAAATTCCACTTATTTAGAGTCAAAAAGGCAGAAATTCCTTTTATTTTGGAGCAAAAATGAAGAAATTTTCCTTTTTTATGGCAAAAAGGTATGCATTCTTATTTTCGGGCAAAAAGGCAGAAATTCCCCGTCTTTTGGAGCAAAATTGCAGAAATTCCCCTAATTATGGGGCAAAAAGGGAGAAATTCCCTATATATTGGGGCAAAAAGACAGAAATTCTCCTTATTTTGGGGTAAAACTCAGAAATTCCACTTATTTTGGGGCAAAATTCCAAAAATTTCACTTATTTTGGGGCAAAATTCTAGAAATTTCACTTATTTTGGGCCAAAATTTCAGAAATTTCACTTATTTTCAGAAAAAAAAATAGAAATTTTTCTATTTCGAAGCAAAAATGCAGAAATTTCTTTTATTTTGGTACAAAATTGCAGAAATTTTCCTTATTTTGGGGCAAAAAGGCAGAAATTTCCCATATTTTGGGGCAAAAATTTAGAAATTCCCCTTATTTTGAGGTAAAAAGGCTAAAATTCCCCTTATTTGGGGGCAAAAAGGCAGAAATTCCACTTATTTTGGGCCAAAATTGCAGAAATTTCACTTATTTCAGGGAAAAAAAGCAGAAATTTTCCTTATTTTGGGGCAAAAAGGCAGAAATTCCTAATATTTTGTGGCAAAAATAAAGAAATTCCCTTTATTTTGAGGTATAAAGGGTGAAATTCCCCTTATTTGGGGGTAAAAAGGCCGAAATTTCCATTATTTTGGGGCAAAATTGCAGAAATTTAACTTATTTCAGGTTAATAAGTCAGAAATTTTTTTTTATTTTGGGGCAAAAAAGACAGAAATTCCCTTTGTTTTGGAGGAAAAAGACCAAAATACCACTTATTTAGAGGCAAAAAAGCAGAAATTTTCCTTATTTTGGAGCAAAAATTAAGAAATTTCCCTTTTTTATGGCAAAAAGGCAAAAATTCCTTGTATTTTGGAGCAAAATTGCAGAAATTCCCCTAATTGTCAGGCAAAAAGGTAGAAATTCCATATATGTTGGGGCAAAAAGACAGAAATTCTCTTTATTTTGGGGCGAAACTCAGAAATTCCACTTATTTGGGGCAAAATTCCAGAAATTTACCTTATTTTAGGGCAAAATTGCAGAAATTTCACTTATTTTGGGGCAAAATTGCAGAAATTTCACTTATTTCAGGGAAAAAAAGCAGAAATTTTCCTTATTTTGGGGCAAAAAACAGAAATTCCTAATATTTTGTAGTAAAAATGCAGAAATTCCCCTTATTTTGAGGTAAAAAGGCTGAAATTCCCCTTATTTGGGGGCAAAAAGGCAGTAATTTCCCTTATTTTGGGGCAAAATTGCAGAAATTTCACTTATTTCAGGGTAATAAGTAAGAAATTTTCCTTATTTTGGAACAAAAAAGACAGAAATTCCCTTTGTTTTAGGGGAAAAAGACAGATATTCTACTTATTTACCGTCAAAAAGGCATAAATACCCCTTATTTTGGAGCAAAAATGAAGATATTTCCCTTTTTTTATGGCAAAAAGGTATGCATTCTTCTTATTTTCAGGCAAAAGGCAGAAATTCCCTGTATTTTGAGCAACATTGCAGAAATTCCCCTAATTGTGGGGCAAAAAGGCAGAAATTCCCTATATGTTGGGGCAAAAAGACAGACATTCTTCTTATTTTGGGGCAAAACTCAGAAATTCCACTTATTTTGGGGCAAAATTCCAGAAATTTCCCATATTTTGGGGCCAAATTGCAGAAATTTCACTTATTTTGGGGCAAAATTTCAGAAATTTCACTTATTTCAGGGAAAAAAAGCAGAAATTTTTTTATTTTGGGGCAAAAAGGCAGAAATTTCCCATATTTTGAAGAAAAATGCAGAAATTCCCCTTATTTTGAGGTAAAAATGCTGAAATTCCCCTTATTTGGGTGCAAAAACGCAGAAATTTCTCTTATTTTGAGGCAAAATTGAAGAAATTTCACATATTTCAGGATAATAAATCAGAAATTTTCTTTATTTTGGGGCAAGAAAGACAGAAATTCTATTTGTTTTCGGGGAAAAAACAGAAATTCGAATTATTTAGAGGAAAAAAGCAGAAATTCTTCTTATTTTGGAGCAAAAATGAAAAAATTTTACTTTTTTATGGCAAAAAGGTATGCATTCTTCTTATTTTCAGACAAAAAGGCAGAAATTCCCCGTATTTTGGAGCAAAATTGCAGAAATTACTCTAATTGTGGGGCAAAAAGGCAGAAATTCCTTATATGTTGGGGCAAAAAGACAGAAATTCTCCTTATTTTGTGGCAAAACTCAGAAATTTCACTTATTTTGGGACAAAATTGCAGAAATTTCAGTTATTTCAGAAAAAAAAGCAGAAATTTTCTTATTTTGGGGCAAAAAGGCAGAAAATTCCCATATTTTGGGGCAAAAATGCAGAAATTCCCCTTATTTTGGGGTAAAAATCTGAAATTCCCTTATTTGGGGGCAAAAAAGCAGAAATTTCACTTATTTAAGGAAAAAAAGTCAGAAATTTTCCTTATTTTGCGGCAAAAAGACAGAAATTCCTTTTGTTTTAGAGAAAAAAGTCAGAAATTCCACTTATTTAGAGGCAAAAAAGCAGAAATTCCCCTTATTTTGAGGTAAAAAGGCTGAAATTCCCCTTATTTTGGGGCAAAAAGGCAGAAATTTCCTTTATTTTGAGGCAAAATTGCAGAAATTTCACTTATTTCAGGGTAATAAGTCAGAAATTTTCCTTATTTTGGGGCAAAAAAGACAGAAATTCCCTTTGTTTTGGGGGAAAAAGACAGAAATTCCAATTATTTAGAGGCAAATGCAGAAATTCCCCTTATTTTGGAGCAAAAATGAAGAAATTTTCCTTTTTTATGGCAAAAAGGTATGCATTCTTCTTATTTTCGGACAAAAAGGCAGAAATTCCCCGTATTTTGGAGCAAAATTCAGAAATTCCCCTAATTGTGGGGCAAAAAGGCAGAAATTCCCTAAATGTTGGGGCAAAAGGACAGAAATTCTCCTTATTTTGTGGCAAAACTCAGAAATACCACTTATTTTGAGGCAAAATTCCAGAAATTTCTCTTATTTTGTGGAAAAATTGCAGAAATTTCACTTATTTTGGGCAAAATTGCAGAAATTTCACTTATTTCAGAAAAAAAGCAGAATTTTTTATATTTTGGGGCAAAAAGGCAGAAATTTCTTTTATTTTGGTACAAAATTGAAGAAATTTTACTTATTTTGGGGCAAAAACGCAGAAATTTCCCATATTTTGGGGCAAAACTGCAGAAATTTCCCTTTTTTTGACGTAAAAAGGCTGAAATTCCCCTTATTTGGGGGCAAAAACGGAGAAATTTTTCTTATTTTGAGGCAAAATTGCAGCAATTTCACTTATTTCAGGGTAATAAGTCAGATATTTTCCTTATCTTGGGGCAAAAAATACAGAAATTCCCTTTGTTTTGGGGGAAAAAGACAGAAATTCCACTTATTTTGGGGCAAAATTCCAGAAATTTCACTTATTTTGGGGCAAAATTGTAGAAATTTCACTTATTTTGGGGCAAAATTTCAGAAATTTCACTTTTTTCAGAAAAAAAAGTAGAAATTTTTCTATTTGGAAGCAAAAAGGCAGAAATTTCTTTTATTTTGTTACAAAATTGCAGAAATTTTTCTTATTTGGGGGCAAAAAGGCAGAAATTTCCCATATTTTGGGGCAAAAATGCAGAAATTCCCCTTATTTTGAGGTAAAAAGGCTAAAATTCCTCTTATTTGGGGGCAAAAAGGCAGAAATTTCACTTATTTTGGGCCAAACTTGCGGAAATTTCAGTTATTTCAGGGAAAAAAGGCAGAAATTTTCCTTATTTTGGGGCAAAAAGGCAGAAATTCCTAATATATTGTAGCAAAAATGCAGAAATTCCCTTTATTTTGAGGTAAAAAGGGTGAAATTCCCCTTATTTGGGGGTAAAACTGCCGAAATTTCGCTTATTTTTGGGCAAAATTGCAGAAATTTCACTTATTTCAGGGTAATAAGTAAGAAATTTTCCATATTTTGGGGCAAAAAAGACAGAAATTCCCTTTGTTTTGAGGGAAAAAGACAGAAATACCACTTATTTAGAGGCAAAAAAGCAGAAATTTTCCTTATTTTGGAGCAAAAATGAAGAAATTTCCCTTTTTTATGGCAAAAAGGTATGCATTCTTCTTATTTTCGGGCAAAAAGGCAGAAATTCCCCGTATTTTGGAGCAAAATTGCAGAAATTCCCCTAATTGTCGGGCAAAAAGGTAGAAATTCCCTATATGTTGGGGCAAAAAGACAGAAATTCTCCTTATTTTGGGGCAAAACTCAGAAATTCCACTTATTTGGGGCAAAATTCCAGAAATTTACCTTATTTTAGAACAAAATTGCAGAAATTTCACTTTTTTTGGGGCAAAATTGCAGAAATTTCACTTATTTCAGGGAATAAAGGCAGAAATTTTCCTTATTTTGGGGCAAAAAGCAGAAATTCCTAATATTTTGTGGCAAAAATGCAGAAATTCCCCTTATTTTGAGGTAAAAAGGCTGAAATTACCCTTATTTGGGGGCAAAAGGCAGTAATTTCCCTTATTTTGGGGCAAAATTGAAGAAATTTCAGTTATTTCAGGGTAATAAGTAAGAAATTTTTTTTATTTTGGAAGAAAAAAGACAGAAATTCCCTTTGTTTTGGGGGAAAAAGACAGAAATTCCACTTATTTAGAGTCAAAAAGGCAGAAATTCCCCTTATTTTGAAGCAAAAATGAAGAAATTTCCCTTTTTTATGGCAAAAAGGTATGCATTCTTCTTATTTTCAGGCAAAAAGGCAGAAATTCCCTGTATTTTGAGCAACATTGCAGAAATTCCCCTAATTGTGGGGCAAAAAGGCAGAAATTCCCTATATGTTGGGGCAAAAAGACAGACATTCTTCTTATTTTGGGGCAAAACTCAGAAATTCCACTTATTTTGGGGCAAAATTCCAGAAATTTCCCATATTTTGGGGCCAAATTGCAGAAATTTCACTTATTTTGGGGCAAAATTTCAGAAATTTCACTTATTTCAGAGAAAAAAAGCAGAAATTTTTTTATTTTGGGGCAAAAAGGCAGAAATTTCCCATATTTTGTAGTAAAAATGCAGAAATTCCCCTTATTTTGAGGTAAAAAGGCTGAAATTCCCCTTATTTGGGGGCAAAAAGGCAGAAATTTCCTTTATTTTGGGGCAAAATTGCAGAAATTTCACTTATTTAAGGGTAATAAGTCAGAAATTTTCCTTATTTTGGGGCAAAAAAGACAGAAATTCCCTTTGTTTTGGGGGAAAAAGACAGAAATTCCACTTATTTAGAGGCAAATGCAGAAATTCCCCTTATTTTGGAGCAAAAATGAAGAAATTTCCCTTTTTTATTGCAAAAATGTATGCATTCTTCTTATTTTCGGACAAAAAGGCAGAAATTCCCCGTATTTTGGAGCAAAATTGCAGAAATTCCCCTAATTGTGGGGCAAAAAGGCAGAAATTCCCTATATGTTGGGGCAAAAGGACAGAAATTCTCCTTATTTTGTGGCAAAACTCAGAAATACCACTTATTTTGAGGCAAAATTCCAGAAATTTCCTTCATTTTGGGGCAAAATTGCAGAAATTTCACTTATTTTGGGCAAAATTGCAGAAAATTCACTTATTTCAGAAAAAAGCAGAATTTTTTTTATTTTGGGGAAAAAGGCAGAAATTTCTTTTATTTTGGTACAAAATTGAAGAAAATTTTCTTATTTTGGGGTAAAAACGCAGAAAGTTCCCATATTTTGGGGCAAAAATGCAGAAATTTCCCTTTTTTTGACGTAAAAAGGCTGAAATTCCCCTTATTTGGGGGCAAAAAGGGAGAAATTTTTCTTATTTTGAGGCAAAATACAGCAATTTCACTTATGTCAGGGTGATAAGTCAGAAATTTTCCTTATCTTGGGGCAAAAAATACAGAAATTCCCTTTGTATTGGGGGAAAAAGTCAGAAATTCCACTTATTTAGAGGCAAAAAAGCAGAAATTCCCCTTATTTTGAGGTAAAAAGGCTGAAATTTCCCTTATTTGGGGGCAAAAAGGCAATTTTTCCTTTATTTTGAGGCAAAATTGCAGAAATTTCACTTATTTCAGGGCAATAAGTCAGAAATTTTCCTTATTTTGGGGCAAAAAAGATAGAAATTCCCTTTGTTTTGGGGGAAAAAGACAGAAATTCCACTTATTTAGAGGCAAATGCAGAAATTCCCCTTATTTTGGAGCAAAAATGAAGAAATTTCCCTTTTTTATGGCAAAAAGGTATGCATTCTTCTTATTTTCGGACAAAAAGGCAGAAATTCCCCGTATTTTGGAGCAAAATTGCAGAAATTCCTCTAATTGTAGGGCAAAAAGGCAGAAATTCCCTATATGTTGGGGCAAAAGGACAGAAATTCTCCTTATTTTGTGGCAAAACTCAGAAATACCACTTATTTTGAGGCAAAATTCCAGAAATTTCTCTTATTTTGTAGAAAAATTGCAGAAATTTCACTTATTTTGGGCAAAATTGCAGAAATTTCACTTATTTCAGAAAAAAAGCAGAATTTTTTTTATTTTGGGGCAAAAAGGCAGAAATTTCTTTTATTTTGGTACAAAATTGAAGAAATTTTTCTTATTTTGGGGCAAAAACGCAGAAATTTCCCATATTTTGGGGCAAAACTGCAGAAATTTCCCTTTTTTTGACGTAAAAAGGCTGAAATTCCCCTTATTTGGGGGCAAAAAGGGAGAAATTTTTCTTATTTTGAGGCAAAATTGCAGCAATTTCACTCATTTCAGGGTAATAAGTCAGAAATTTTCCTTATCTTGGGGCAAAAAATACAGAAATTCCCTTTGTTTTGGGGGAAAAAGACAGAAATTCCACATATTTTTGGGCAAAATTCCAGAAATTTCACTTATTTTGGGGCAAAATTGTAGAAATTTCACTTATTTTGGGGCAAAATTTCAGAAATTTCACTTTTTTCAGAAAAAAAAGTAGAAATTTTTCTATTTGGAAGCAAAAAGGCAGAAATTTCTTTTATTTTGGTACAAAATTGCAGAAATTTTTCTTATTTTGGGGCAAAAAGGCAGAAATTTCCCATATTTTAGGGCAAAAACACAGAAATTCCCCTTCTTTTGAGGTAAAAAGGCTAAAATTCCCCTTATTTGGGGGCAAAAAGGCAGAAATTTCACTTATTTTGGGCCAAACTTGCGGAAATTTCACTTATTTCAGAAAAAAAAAGGCAGAAATTTTCCTTATTTTGGGGCAAAAAGGCAGAAATTCCTAATATTTTGTGGCAAAAATGCAGAAATTCCCTTTATTTTGAGGTAAAAAGGGTGAAATTCCCCTTATTTGGGGGTAAAAATGCCGAAATTTCGCTTATTTTGGGGCAAAATTGCAGAAATTTCACTTATTTCAGGGTAATAAGTAAGAAATTTTCCATATTTTGGGGCAAAAAAGACAGAAATTCCCTTTGTTTTGGGGGAAAAAGACAGAAATACCTCTTATTTAGAGGCAAAAAAGCAGAAATTTTCCTTATTTTGGAGCAAAAATGAAGAAATTTCCCTTTTTTATGGCAAAAAGGTATGAATTTTTCTTATTTTCGGGCAAAAAGGCAGAAATTCCCCGTATTTTGGAGCAAAATTGCAGAAATTCCCCTAATTGTCGGGCAAAAAGGTAGAAATTCCCTATATGTTGGGGCAAAAAGACAGAAATTCTCCTTATTTTGGGGCGAAACTCAGAAATTCCACTTGTTTGGGGCAAAATTCCAGAAATTTACCTTATTTTAGAACAAAATTGCAGAAATTTCACTTATTTTGGGGCAAAATTGCAGAAATTTCACTTATTTCAGGGAAAAAAGGCAGAAATTTTCCTTATTTTAGGGCAAAAAGCAGAAATTCCTAATATTTTGTGGCAAAAATGCAGAAATTCCCCTTATTTTGAGGTAAAAAGGCTGAAATTACCCTTATTTGGGGGCAAAAAGGCAGTAATTTCCCTTATTTTGGGGCAAAATTGAAGAAATTTCAGTTATTTCAGGGTAATAAGTAAGAAATTTTTTTTATTTTGGAAGAAAAAAGACAGAAATTCCCTTTGTTTTGGGGGAAAAAGACAGAAATTCCACTTATTTAGAGTCAAAAAGGCAGAAATTCCCCTTATTTTGAAGCAAAAATGAAGAAATTTCCCTTTTTTATGGCAAAAAGTTATGCATTCTTCTTATTTTCAGGCAAAAAGGCAGAAATTCCCTGTATTTTGAGCAACATTGCAGAAATTCCCCTAATTTTGGGGCAAAAAGGCAGAAATTCCCTATATGTTGGGGCAAAAAGACAGACATTCTTCTTCTTTTGGGGCAAAACTGAGAAATTCCACTTATTTTGGGGCAAAATTCCAGAAATTTCCCATATTTTGGGGCCAAATTGCAGAAATTTCACTTATTTTGGGGCAAAATTTCAGAAATTTCACTTATTTCAGGGAAAAAAAGCAGAAATTTTTTTATTTTGGGGCAAAAAGGCAGAAATTTCCCATATTTTGAAGCAAAAATGCTGAAATTTTCCTTATTTTGAGGTAAAAAGGCTGAAATTCCCCTTATTTGGGGGCAAAAAGGCAGAAATTTCCTTTATTTTGAGGCAAAATTGCAGAAATTTCACTTATTTCAGGGTAATAAGTCAGAAATTTTCCTTATTTTGGGGCAAAAAAGACAGAAATTCCCTTTGTTTTGGGGGAAAAAGACAGAAATTCCACTTATTTAGAGGCAAATGCAGAAATTCCCCTTATTTTGGACAAAAATGAAGAAATTTCCCTTTTTTATGGCAAAAAGGTATGCATTCTTCTTATTTTCGGATAAAAAGGCAGAAATTCCCCGTATTTTGGAGCAAAATTGCAGAAATTCCCCTAATTGTGGGGCAAAAAGGCAGAAATTCCCTATATGTTGGGGCAAAAGGACAGAAATTCTCCTTATTTTGTGGCAAAACTCAGAAATTCCACTTATTTTGAGGCAAAATTCCAGAAATTTCCCTTATTTTGTGGAAAAATTGCAGAAATTTCACTTATTTTGGGCAAAATTGCTGAAATTTCACTTCTTTCAGAAAAAGGGAAATTTTTTTTATTTTGGGGCAAAAAGGCAGAAATTTCTTTTATTTTGGTACAAAATTGAAGAAATTTTTTTTATTTTGGGGCAAAAACGCAGAAATTTCCCATATTTTGGGGCAAAACTGCAGAAATTTCCCTTATTTTGACATAAAAAGGATGAAATTCCCATTATTTGGGGGCAAAGAGAGAGAAATTTTTTTTATTTTGAGGCAAAATTGCAGCAATTTCACTTATTTCAGGGTAATAAGTCAGAAATTTTCCTTATCTTGGGGCAAAAAATACAGAAATTCTCTTTGTTTTGGGGGAAAAAGACAGAAATTCCACTTATTTATAGGCAAAAAAGCAGAAATTTTCCTTATTTTGGAGCAAAAATGAAGAAATTTCCCTTTTTTATGGCAAAAAGATATGCATTCTTCTTATTTTTGGGCAAAAAGCCAGAAATTCCCCATATTTTGGAGGAAAATTGAAGAAATTCCCCTAATTGTGGAACAAAAAGGCAGAAATTCCCTATATGTTGGTGCAAAAAGACAAAAATTCTCCTTATTTTCGGGCAAAACTCAGAAGTTTACTTATTTTAGGGCAAAATTCCAGAAATTTCCCTTATTTTGTGGCAAAATTGCTGAAATTTCACCTATTTTGGGGCAAAATTGCAGAAATTTCACTTATTGCAGAAAAAAAAAGCAGAAATTTTCTTATTTTGGGGCAAAAAGGCAGAAATTTCTTTTATTTTGGTACAAAATTGCAGAAATTTTTCTTATTTTGGAGCATAAATGCAGAAATTTCCCATATTTTGGGGCAAAAATGCAGAAATTCTTCTTATTTGAGGAAAAAGGCTGAAATTCCCCTTATTTGGGGGCAAAAAGGAAGAAATTTCCCTTATTTTGGGGCAAAATTGCAGAAATTTCACTTATTTCAGGGTAATAAGTCAGAAATTTTCCTTATTTTGGGCAAAAAACACAGAAATTCCCTTTGTTTTGAGGGGAAAACACAGAAATTCCACTTTTTTAGAGGCAAAAAAGCAGAAAGTCCTTTTATTTTTTAGCAAAAATGAAGAAATTTCTCTTTTTTGTAGTAAAAGGTATACATTCCCCTTATTTTTAGGCTAAAAAGCAGAAATTCCCCATAATTTGGAGCAAAATTGCAGAAATTCCCCTAATTGTGGGGAAAAAAGCAGATATTCCCTATATGTTAGTGCAAAAAGACAGAAATCCTTCATTGTTTTCGGGCAAAACTCAGAAATTCCACTTATTTTGGGGCAAAATTCCAGAAATTTTCCTTATTTTGGGGCAAAATTGCAGAAATTTCACTTATTTTGGGGCAAAATTCCAGAAATTTCACTTATTTATGGGAAAAAAATCAGAAATTATTTTATTTTGGGGCAAAAAGGCAGAAATTTCTTATATTTTGGTAAAAAATTTCAGAAATTTTTCTTATTTTGGGGCAAAAAGGCAGAAATTTCCCATATTTTAGCGCAAAAATGCAGAAATTCCCCTTTTTTTGAGGTAAAAAAAATTAAATTCCCTTATTTGGGGGCAAAAGGCAGACATTTCCTTTATTTTGGGGCAAAATTGCAGAAATTTCAAATATTTCAGGGAAAAAAGGCAGAAATTTTCCTTATTTTGGGGCAAAATTGCAGAAATTTCACTTATTTTGGGGCAAAATTGGAGAAATTTCACTTAGTCAGGGTAATAAGTCAGAAATTTTTTTTATTTTGGGGCAAAAAAGACAGAAATTCCCTTTGTTTTGGGGGAAAAAGACAGAAATTCCACTTATTTAGAGGCAAAAAAGCAGAAATTCCCCTTATTTTGGAGCAAAAATGAAGAAATTTCCCTTTTTTATGGCAAAAAGGTATGCATTCTTCTTATTTTCGGGCAAATACCAGAAATTTCTCGTATTTTGGAGCAAAATTGCAGAAATTCCTCTAATTGTGGGGCAAAAAGGCAGAAATTCCCTATATTTTATGGCATAAAGACAGAAATTCTTCTTATTTTGGGGCAAAACTCAGAAATTCCACTTATTTTAAGGCAAAATTCCAGAAATTTCCCTTATTTTGGGGCAAAATTGCAGAAATTTCACTTATTTTGGGGCAAAATTGCAGAAATTTCACTTATTTAAGGGAATAAAAGCAGAAATTTTCTTCTTCTGGGGCAAAAAGGCAAAAATTTCTTTTATTTTGTTACAAAATTGCAGAAATTTTTTTTATTTTGGGCAAAAAGGCAGAAATTTCCCATATTTTGGGGCAAAAATGCAGAAATTCCCCTTATTTTGAGGTAAAAAGCCTGAAATTTCCGTTATTTGGGGGCAAAAAGGGAGAAATTTCCCTTATTTTGGGGAAAAATTGCCGAAATTTCACTTATTGCAGGGTAATAAGTCAGAAATTTTCCTTATTTTGGGGCAAAAATACAGAAATTCCCTTTGTTTTGGGGGACAAAGACAGAAATTCCACATATTTAGAGGCATAAAAGCAAAAATTCTCTTTATTTTGGAGCAAAAATGAAGAAATTTTCCTTTTTTATGGCAAATAGTTATGCATTCTTCTTATTTTCGGGCAAAAATGCAGAAATTTCCCTTATTTGGGGCAAAATTCCAGAAATTTCCCTTATTTCATGGTAATAAGTCAGAAATTTTCCTTATTTTGCGCAAAAAAGACATAAATTCCCTTTGTTTTGGGGGAAAAATACATAAATTCCACTTATTTAGAGACAAAGAAGCAGAAATTCCCCTTATTTTGGGGCAAAATTGCATAAATTTCACTGACTTCAGGGTAATAAGTCAGAAATTTTCCTTTTTTATGGCAAAAAGGTATGCATTCTTATTTTCGGGCCAAAAGGCAGAAATTCCCCATATTTTGGAGCAAAATTGCAGAAATTCCCCTAATTGTGGGGCAAAAAGGCAGAAATTCCCTATATGTTGAGGCAAAAAGACAGAAATTCTCCTTATTTTGGGGCAAAACTCGGAAATTCCACTTATTTTGGGGCAAATTTCCAGAAATTTCACTTATTTTGGCACAAAATTGTAGAAATTTCACTTATTTTGGGGCAAATTGCAGAAATTTCAATTATTTGGGGGAAAATTGCAGAAATTTAACTTATTTCAGGGTAATAAGTCACAAATTTTCCTTATTTTGGAGCAAAAAGACAGAAATTCTATTTGTATTGGGGGACAAAGACAGAAATTCCACATATTTAGAGGCATAAAAGCAGAAATTCCCCTTATTTTGGAGCAAAAATGAAGAAATTTTCCTTTTTTATGGCAAAAAGGTATGCATTCTTCTTATTTTCGGGCAAAAAGGCAGAAATACCCGTATTTTGGAGCAAAATTGCAGAAATTGCCATAATTGTGGGGCAAAAAGGCAGAAATTCCCTATATGTTGAGGCAAAAAGACAGAAATTCTCCTTATTTTGGGTCAAAACTATGAAATTCCAATTATTTTGAGGCAAAATTCCAGAAATTTCACTTATTTTGGGGCAAAATTGTAGAAATTTCACTTATTTTGGGGAAAAATTTCAGAAATTTCACTTATTTCAGAAAAAAAGCAGAAATTTTCTTATTTGGAAGCAAAAAGGCAGAAATTTCTTTTATTTTGGTACAAAATTGCAGAAATTTCCCTTATTTTGGGGCAAAATTGCAGAAATTTCACTTATTTTGGGGCAAAATTTCAGAAATTTCACTTATTTCAGGAAAAAAAGGCAGAAATTTTCCTTATTTTGGGGCAAAAAGGCAGAAATTCCTAATATTTTGTGGCAAAAATGCAGAAATTCCCCTTATTTTGAGGTAAAAATGCTGAAATTCCCCTTATTTGGGGGCAAAGAGGCAGAAATTTTCCTTTTTTTGGGGCAAAATTGTAGAAATTTCACTTACTTCAGGGTAATAAGTCAGAAATTTTCATTATTTTGGAACAAAAAAGACAGAAATTCCCTTTGTTTTGGGGGAAAAAGACAGAAATTCCACTTATTTAGAGTCAAAAAGGCAGAAATTCCTTTTATTTTGGAGCAAAAATGAAGAAATTTTCCTTTTTTACGGCAAAAAGGTATGCATTCTTATTTTCGGGCAAAAAGGCAGAAATTCCCTGTATTTTGGACCAAAATTGCAGAAATTCCCCTAATTGTGGTGCAAAAAGGCAGAAATTCCCTATATGTTGGGGCAAAAAGACAGAAATCCTCCTTATTTTGGGGTAAAACTAAGAAATTCCACTTATTTTGGGGCAAAATTCCAGAAATTTCACTTATTTTGGGGCAAAATTCTAGAAATTTCACTTATTTTGGGCCAAAATTTCATAAATTTGACTTATTTTCAGAAAAAAAAATAGAAATTTTTCTTTTTGGAAGCAAAAATGCAGAAATTTCTTTTATTTTGGTACAAATTTCAGAAATTTTTCTTATTTTGGGGCAAAAATTCAGAAATTCCCCTTATTTTGAGGTAAAAAGGCTAAAATTCCCCTTATTTGGGGGCAAAAAGGCAGAAATTTCACTTATTTTGGGCCAAAATTGCGGAAATTTCACTTATTTTAGGGAAAAAAGGCAGAAATTTTCCTTATTTTGGGGCAAAAAGGCAGAAATTCCTAATATTTTGTGGCAAAAATACAGAATTTCCCTTTATTTTGAGGTAAAAAGGGTGAAATTCCCCTTATTTGGGGGTAAAAAGGCCGAAATTTCCCTATTTTGGGGCAAAATTACAGAAATTTCACTTATTTCAGGGTAATAAGTCAGAAATTTTTTTTATTTTGGGGCAAAAAA